>NC_139020.1:208579169-208822961 GCF_964662115.1 Mustela nivalis | reverse complement strand
CAAAGGCCCTGCGGTGGGTTCAACTTAAATGATTGAGTTGCCATCAGGAAGGTCCAATCACCCCTGGCTCCTGCCGCTCTCTCCCCACCTCTGGTCTTTGCAACTTTGTTCTTTCAAAACACCTTTTCTCCTCTGGACAAACTCCTGATGGACACTCAAACCTTAGCTCTCAAGTTACAGCTTCAGAGAAGTCACCTCTAAGACCCCTGCCCACAGGGTTTAAGAGTTATTCCCTAGGGCTTCTGCATACACTATAGGCTTCCCTTTCCCATTCTTTTTTTTTTTTCCCCCAAGATTTTATTTATCTATTTGTCAGAGAGAGAGTGCATGCTAGCAAGGACAAGCAGGGGGAGCAGCAGGCAGGGGGAGAAACTGGGGACCAGCAGGTAGAGAGAGAAGCAGACTTCCAGCTGAGCAAATAGTCCAAAGCAGGACTCCATCCCAGGGCACTGGAAAGGCAGATGCTTAAGAATGAGCTACCCAGGCATCCCCTTTCCCCTATTCTGATTTTTCAACCTTCTGCACTGCACTGTAAGTATCTCAATGTTGTCTGCTGGATTTACCTATGCAATACCAGTAGGTGCCTAATAAATCATTAAGCAAGTGATGTTCTATCATTTGCTACATAGTATCCAAACTTCCTCCCACAGGACAGACTAGTAAATCTGCTTATAAAATCCTAAACTGGTTCTGGGAGGAGACACACAGCTGGTTGTGGTGGTGGCTTTTGGGAGGGGAACAGGGAGGGGCAGGATCATAGGTCGCAGGAGACACTTCACTCTAGTTTATACTCCTGTAGTTGTTGAAATTGTCTTTATCCGGTGTGTGAATTACCTACACAAACATAAAATGAATAAATAAAATTCTACAACATAAAGGATTGAAAGAGCTTTCTAAATTGCGGAGTGGGCGGAGTTTTAAATATGCATTCATAATTATTCTAGCAGGAATAGAACACACAATGAAATACATTGTAAATTTTTATTAATACTACACAAAAATATCCATGTTATATATCAGACGCAAACAAAACAAAACACCCACCCACGTCTTTAGTAGGTATTCGAGTCTGCTAGGTCCACCCCATCCCTGCCTTGGCTCTTGACTTGTTTGGATGACAAAATTCACCTTCAGTAGTAGTAGTAGTAGTAGTAGTAGTAGTAATACCATTAAGTGTTCGCTTTGTGGTAGGCATGACTTTATTGAATGAAGTCTCACGATCTCTCCATTTTCCACATGAGGAAACTGAGGGCTCCCAGACCTCGTTCTAGGTCACTGAGCTCCTGGTCCCGGCCAGCCGGGTGACTAGGCTCCACGAGACAGCTAAGGCTGCTATGGGTTCATGACGCCCCCTGGAGGCCGCCCGGGGAACGTGGCAAAGAACCTAAAAATGAGTATTTGGATTTCGGTTTTAAGGGTGCGCAACTAGGGAGGCCATCCAGGGGGCTCCCCACCTTGCTCTGTTTGCCGAGAGAGGTCTGAGAGGGGACAGGACCCCGTCTAGGAGGTGAAGACACAGAGCTAATCTGTGTTTTGAGGGGAAAGATACTCCTTTACCTTGGGTTATCTGAGAGACACGGTCCCACAGCCTCAGTACTTAGGGTTTTCAGCGGCAGACGAGGTCCTACACGTAAACAAACACACAAAACCACTTTATCGAAAACCGAAAAACCACCGAGGAGGGTCCGGGAAGCTAGAAGGAGCGGGAGCGGAGCGCGGAGCACTTGACCGACACTAAAAGCATAACAGGTATTGGTCATATTCTCTTAGTGCCCGCCCCAGGACCGCCCAGCCATGGGCGGGCCACTTTTCCAGATTTAACGCTCATTGGCTAAACGAAGAGCGAACCTTTTCCGCTATTGGCTGGATTCCTGCACAGGCCCTTTGGGGGCGGGACCCCCCAAAAAAGCGTGGGGCCTACGGAAGGGGCGCGGCTTCTCGATGTAAGGTCACGTGTTTCCAGGTGTTGCAGTGGGGTCCTTTAGGCCAGGCATGAAAATTGGAGCCTGGGGGTTAGTTTTGGGGCGAAGATGGAGGCACGCTGGGCCAGGCTCCGCCGATGACGCTCTTGCATACTCAGCTTTCCAGCGCCGATCCGAGCCGGGCGCGCGGTGTCGCAGGCGTGATGTCATCGCTAGGCGCCGCGCGCAGCCAGAAGGAGCCTTGACCTCGCGTTGGGGGCTGCGCGACAATGCTGCAGCTACTACGGGCTGGGGCGCGCGCCCGGGCTCGGCCCGCGGGCTGCCGGGTGAGGCCGGGGACTGGAGACGGGCCGGAGGACAAAGGTTGGAGGTTCCGGGGGTCGTTTCTCACCTCGTCCCCCGTTTACAGGGTTTGAACGCGCTGGCGGAAGAGGCAGCACCCCAGGCGGCGAAGCCAGAGTCGGTGGCTAGCGCGGGTGAGGTTGCCAGGGTCGCTCTAGGAGGGGCGGCAACCGGGAGTCCCAACGCTCGGCCCTGACCCGTGACCTCTCCATCGCTTCAGGTCCCCAGGCGCCCGTGCTGCGCAGGTGCGAGCTCCCGGTACCCGCGTCCCGGCGTCCGGTGCAGGCCTGGGTGGAGTCCCTGCGGGGCTACGAGCAGGAGCGCGTGGGTCTGGCCGAGCTGCACCCCGAAGTTTTCTCCACAGCGCCCAGGTGGGTGGGAGTGAAATGGTGAACTGAGTTCCAGAGGGAGGAGGAGCGGGGCTTGAGCCTCAGCGTCTTCACGTGCCAAAAGGGGACGATGGTTTTCCCTGTCAAAGAGTTATGTGAGGTTGAGGTCTAAGAGTTAACGTCCTGGAAGTTAAGGTCGCAGAATTCTGGAGCCTGAGTGACTGAGTTCGAACCCTGCCTTCCCTCTTGAAATGAGTTAATTCTGGCACCTGATAAGTCCTGTAGATGTGTTGACTATGGTCGCTGTTACTGAATTTTGCAAAAATAAGCACTAACAATGGTTATGCCCTGGCATAGCCTCTTTGCATTTTGGTTAAGTAGGTCCTTAGAGCAACCCTAGGATAGGGTTCGGTTACTGTTGCTTTGTGGACAGAGAAACTGAGCGCACAGACAGGGTAAAAAAATTTGCCCAAGCTCACACAGCTTGGAAGCTTTAGAACTGGGATCTCAGCCTTATGTGGGCCAACGCCTTGGCCTGGTTTATCACTTGCCAAGGTGTATGTTGCCCCTCAGTTGCTTCGTATTGGGCGCATAGTAAGTGCTGTTAGTTTATTACTGTTACTGATATTGGCATAGTTTGCCCCTTGCTTTTAAAGTCCCAATCTAGTAGAGAGTGACAAAAGAAATTTAAAACAACATATTTCGTGTATTCTGTAAATACTTACAAAGCATCTGCTATGTGCCACTTTTCCATTCTGGGTGTTGGGAATTCAGGGAGTGAGCACCAAGGTTGCTGATGCTGCTTACAGTGCAGAATGGGTTTCCGTGAACCTCTTTTCAAAAGGGCCAGATAGTAAACATTTTAGGCTTTGCAGGCTCTCCTGTTGCCATGAGAACGACTCCTCTCTGCTGGTGTAGTACAAAGTGGCAATAGGCAGCCTGTAAGCAAAAGCACATATTTACAGAAACAGGCAGCAGGCCAGATTTGGCCTACTAAAGCTTCCCCAGTGGTCATGTCCAATGTAGCCCCATAATATGAGTCATGTGTGTAATTTACATTTTGCTGGTAGCCACATTAAAAAAAAAAAAAAAGGAAGAAACAATCCATTTAATTTAACCTGGTATATCTAAAACAGTGTATTTCAGCATGAGGCCCTGGCCATATTTCAGGGGGTGGGTAGCCACGGTGGCCAGTGTGCAGGGCTAGAGAGGCCTCTTTAGGAAGGTCGCAAGGAGTAAGTTGTAACAATAGGAAAAGAGTAAGGTACCGTGAGAAGGAGGAAGAGGTGGGTCTCTTCTTAGCAAGGAGGTTCCTCTTGGAGATGTCTGGGCTGAGACTTACTGGCTAAGGAGGAATCAGCCAGAGGAAGAATGTTTTCAGGCAGAGGGAGCAGTGAGCACAAAGGCATGGAGGCTGGACCGCATTTCACAGAATGGAAAATGAGTGGGCCTGGAGGTGGTGTGAGATGGGGCGGGTGGGGGGGGGGCAGATTGCACAGGGCCCTGGAGTTGGATGGTAGGAGCCCCTGTTTTTGTCTGGAGAGGTGGGGGAGGGCTTTAACTGGAGGTGGGCCTTTCACGGGCTCTTCTTTCTCCGTAGGTTGGATATCTTGCACCAGGTTGCCATCTGGCAGAGGAACTTTAAGAGAATTGTGAGTGGCCGAGTGGGGTGAGGTTGGCAGAAGGAGGCAGAGGAAGCTCCTCGGTTTGTCTTCTCTGGACTGCTAGGCTCTTCTGAACCATTCACTGATAGGTGACTTGCCAGGTGTTTTCTGAACACCCACTGTGCATTAGGCATTGTGCTAGCAGACAAGACAGACAAGATCCCTGCCCTGATGAAGCTCATACTCTTGTCAGAGAGGTGAACGTGAATCAAGTAGGCAAGCTTGTAAATATATGACAAGGGAGGTTATCCCGGAGAAAAGGAGACATTTAACCTCAGATGTGTAGTAGGTGCTAACTAGGTAAAGCGGGCAGTGGCGCTAGGGTAAAGGTAGTGGGAACAGTATGTGCAAAGGTCCTGCGGCAGAGACAACAGGGAACCTGGTGTGGCCACAGAGGTCAGCAGGAGCAGTGGTGAGTAGTTTGGATTAGTTTTTTTTTTGCCAAGTACATTGAAGAAGCCATTATCAATCAGGGTCTCTCTGCTTTCTATTTGCTTATCTTAGAAGTCCAGTGAGTCCTCTCCCTACTCACGCCCTCCCTGGCTCCCCATAGTCCTAGGAATGAAGTCTTTAGCTTAGCATGGAAGTCTCTCATCATCTCCCCACCCCATACCTCTCCCTGATTTTTCTCCAGAGCCCCTGCCTTTCTGAGGCTGACATTCTGGAGCGGATGAGAGAACTGTCGATTTCTGTATCGTCTCCCCAAGTGCTGTGTGCTTGTCCCGATGGAGCCCTAATCTCTGTCCCTCCTGTTGTGGGGCTCCCCAGTGGCGAGCCCCCACTGCTCAGCTCACTGCTGTCTTCCCAGGCCCGGGCGCTTTCAGCCGTGACAGCGTCTGCCCCGGGAACCTGACCGTCCACCTCCTCCCTTTGCACCCGCAGAGCTATGCCAAGACCAAGACTAGGGCCGAGGTGCGGGGCGGAGGCCGGAAGCCTTGGCCGCAGAAAGGCAGCGGGCGTTCTAGGCAAGGCAGCATCCGCTCCCCAATCTGGCGAGGAGGTGAGCGGGCAGGGAGGGAGGGACCCTGGGGGTGTCTTCATACCCGTCTGGTGCGGTAGCTTGTCGGTCCCATTCCTTTCATCTAGGCAGGGGCAGTAGGACTCTGGCCCTCAGACCTCACTGCCCGTGTGCGGGTCAGAGATCAGAGAGTCGTCCACTTTCCCAGCCCCCACCAGCTCTGGCCTTACCTCTCTCACCACACTATGGCCACAGCCTCCTTTGGCCCTGACTACTGTCTTGCCTCTCCTGGGCCACCCTTCACACAACACCCAGAGTACTTTTCCTAAGCCTCCCGGTGGCTCTTGCAGCCTTTTTGGTAAGTCTGAGCTCCTTTCCTTGGCATTCCAGGCAGTGGTACCTGCAGACCACCCCCACCACCCACCGCCCACCACCCTTGTTCCTCCACATCCCCCCTGACCAGACAGCTGATGTCAGTGTCATCTCCCGTTTGCCTGGCCAACTCTTCTCATGTGTTTGGGCTGTGCCTCTTCCAGAAAGCTCTTCCTGACCTCCTTTGGGTCCCCCACCCCCAGCAACTCCTGGTGCCACCCAAAAAGAGCCCTGATTTCCTCTATAGTTGAACCTCTGTCTGAAGGTGAATGACATGAGGCCGGGGATCCTGCCCATTTTCCCTGATGCACACCCCCCCCCCCCGACCCCCAGGGCCCAGCAGAGGGAGGATGCACAGGTAGATGGGCCTCACTTAAGGTTTGACACTGAGGAAATCGAGGACCAGTGTGATAAAGTCACCTGTCCCAGGCAGCACTGGATCCAGTGTCTCCTCTCCATCTGTCCCCGAGGCCCTGTCCCCTTTGCTGATTCAGTTTGCCTCCTGGCAGCCTCCCTACGCCAGCCACTGTGAGAAATTTCTGTACTCTACACCCAGCTGGGGTCCTCACCTGTCTACACACCTCTGTCCTGCAGGAGGCATTGCCCACGGCCCCCGGGGCCCCACGAGCTACTACTACATGCTGCCCATGAAGGTGCGGGTGCAGGGCCTCAAGGTGGCTCTCACTGTCAAGCTGGCCCAGGTACGGGCGTGATCCCACCAGGAGCTGCTGGCCTGGTGGTGGGAGGAGGCTGGGGGGGCTGGAGAGCTCAGGCAGCTTCTGGGGGGCTGTCGGGGGCTCAGCGCATCCATTCTTCCTACTAGGATGACCTGCACGTTGTAGATTCCTTGGAGCTGCCGACCTCCGACCCCCAGTACCTGACCGAGCTGGCCCGATACCGTCGCTGGGGGGACTCCGTGCTTCTTGTGGACTTGTGAGGGCATGGGGCAGGGCAGGGGTGAGGGCGCTGGGTGCCATCCTCTGCGGGGTTCACCTCCTGACCTCTGTTTCAGAGCTTATGAGGACATGCCCCAGAATGTCGTGGCAGCCACCTCCAGCCTCAAGACCTTCAACCTGATCCCAGCTGTCGGTGAGCAGAGGGCCTCCATTCTCCCCCCCTCCAGTTCCCCAGCAGTGCATGGGCCAGTTCAGATTCTGTACCTGCCACCTCCTCAGCCCAGCCCTTACCTTCCCCAGACAGAGCATCGGGAAAATGCCATCCTTGAAAAAGGCTCTGTCCAGGCTCGGGTCATAGTGCTGGGCGCGGAGTGCGTGGACCGGCCGCCGGCTGCCCTCATCTGGCTCCTCCCTCCGAGAGCCTGGGAGATGGGATCCAGTCTGGCTTGGGCGTGTCACACCCACCACCACACTGACTAGTCCCTGGAGCTCTTTCTCCGTCTCCTGATTGCATAACTGACTTCTTCCCGGACAGTTGCCCCTGGGGGTCTCACCTTGGCTCCTTGAACGCCTTGCTTCCTGTGGCTCAGACCCCAGACCATGCTCTCACCCTCCACTCATCTCTTAGCTCACTTTGTCGGGTCTGACTTTAAGCATATCGGGCATTCCACTCCTTACCCCCCAGTGCCCGCATCTCCCTCCTGGCCCTGGCTCCTGCTCTCCTCCGCAGCCTGGTCTCCCCACCACAGCCACCAGAGGGCGCCCGTGAGCCCCCGGGCCCCGCCCCTCCCTCCTCTGCCCACGGCCTCTGCTGTTCCCCACTGCCTTCTGGGTCGAGGCCCACAGGATCCTCCACAGCCTGCGCCTTCTCTCCCGGCGCTCCTCGCCTCCCCTACTTGTCCCGCTCGCTCGCTCACTGCAGCCACAGGCCTCCCGCCGTACATTCATGTCTCTGCTCCCGCTGGAGAGGGTGGCAAGGATCACAGCCCCAGCGCAGAGCAGAGCCAGGCATGCAGGAGGCTCTCAATCAGAAGCTGAGCTCAGGACCGCCTCTTGTCCAGGGTCTTGCCATCAGTGAACAGCTGAGCCAAGGCCTGAGCCTAGATCTGTGAAATCACAGATCTGCAAGATCTGTGAGCCCGTGTCGGACCACAAGGGGCAATACTGGGAGGGCTTGCTTCCTCGAGGAGGACATGGGCGCCCAGAGGTGATAGGCAGCCCAGCCTGGACCGCATCTCTGCCCCCCACCCCCAGGCCTCAACGTGTACAGCATGCTCAAGCACCAGACCCTGGTCCTGACCCTGCAGACCGTCGCCTTCCTGGAGAAGAAGCTGCTCTGGCACGACTCACGCTACACACCTCTCTACCCCTTCCGCCTGCCCTACCGTGACTTCCCCTGAGCCCTGGCCCAGCCCTCTGCCCTCGGTGGCCCCTCAGCTGCCTTCTTCCTGGACCCTTCCATGCTGGGTGCTTGCCCTGAGCCAGGCCGAACCCCCAGCAGGCCTGGGAGCCTCGTGCCCACCCTGTGAGAGCAGGGCTGCACTGCCCGAAGCCCCTCATCCCCGTGCAGCCGTGCGCAGAGAGGCCGAGCGGGCGTCACCACCAGAGAGGGGCTGCTCGGCACATGAGCTCCACTGGCCTCTGGCCCCAATTTTCTCTTTCATTTTTAACATTGAGTCTGGTTTTTGTTTTTGTTTTTTAATCAGAAACAGAACAGCTGATTGCCATTTTGTAAATACTTCCAGTTGGCAAGTCTGGCTCTTTCCTCAGTGCTAGGTGCTGCTAGGTACCTCTCTTCAAGGGGCAACCTCAGGGTTGTTTCTAGTGGTGACCCACAGTCCACTTCCCCAGGATGAGTCAGCCTCCAGGAGCATGCAGGGGACTGGTGGCACGCTGTCCCTGGGAACCCGCTCCCGCTGCCTCCCCGCTGCCCAGGGCTGCCCCCGAGAATTCACATCCCCGATGGGGCTCGTGCTGCCTTTCGTCACGGTCCTGCAGGCCAAGCAGGGGGGTTGATTCTACAAAAAGGAAGCGTAAACCTGAAGCTTTTATCATAATGATTTCCCTCAAGCAGAGTCTGAATCCCTATGCTCAGTAAATGAGCAAATAAACACACTTTTTAAACACTGAACTGGCATTCTTTTTTTTTTTTTTTTTTAAGATTTTATTTATTTATTTATTTGACAGACAGAGATCACAAGTAGGCAGAGAGGCAGGCAGAGAGGGGGGGGGAAGCAGGCTCCCTGCTGAGCAGAGAGCCCCATGCGGGGCTCGGTCCCAGGACCCTGAGATCATGACCTGAGCTGAAGGCAGCGGCTTAACCCCCTGAGCCACCCAGGAGCCCCTGAACTGGCATTCTAATTGTGGAGTCTGCTGATATCTGCTCCCTAAGCTAATTTTCTTGTAATAGTTCTAACAGAGACTACCATGTGGTCAGTTTTCTTAAAGACAGCCAGAACAGACATCTGCATGTGTCGGTCTAGCCAAGGAGGTGGGGGGGCAGCCACCACCCATGGGCTAGGTAGCCCCTTGCCAAAAAAAATCTCTGGAATGCGTCTCTGGGGAGTGCCTTCAGAGCTCTTTGAAAATCCTCATGGATAAAAGCTTTGCTCCTTAAAGCACCAGACTTGACAAAGTAAAAAAGCCATTTGGAGCCTGTGTAAGCATGGGTGCAGAGGGCGGGTGGGAAATGTCCCTTGGGCTGAAACCAAACTGTTCCCTAACTCTCCCTGTGCCTCTCACCGGCCATGTGGGGACGTGAGGCTTGGAGTAAGAGCCCGCTGTGCTGACAGCGCCCAGCCGAGCCTAGATCAGCGTAGCGAGAAGGCTGCTTAGTTGTCCACCTCACAGCGGTCAGGAAACAGCAAGGCCAACTCACCCCCCTACCCCGCCTCCCGCCACGGACTTTCCAGAGATGTGTTGGAACCCATTCAACCATACCGGAAACCTGCAGCCAGACCAAGGATGAAAAAAGGCATTAGAGAAAAATTATCTGAGTGGCGCCTGGGTGGCTCAGTCGGTTAAGCATCCGACTCTTGGTGTTGGCTCAGGGCGAATCTCAGAGCCATGGGATTGAGTCCTGTGTCAGCTCCGCGCGGGGAGTCAGAAATTCTCTGTCCCTCCCTCCACTCAGGAGCATGTGCGGGCTTTCTCTCTCTCTCTCTCTCTCTCTCAAATAAATTGGACTTGGTGGGCGGGAGCGGATGCCTGGGACGCCAATTGTTGGCGTCTGCCTTTGGCTCAGGTCATGATGATCCCAGGGTCCTAGGATCGATCCTCCCAACAGGCTCCCTGTTCTGTGGGAAGCCTGCTTCTCCCTCTCCCTCTCCCTGCTTGTGTTCCCTCTCGCTGTGTTTCTCTCTGGTAAATAAATAACCTCAAAAAAAAAAAGAAAAAAAAAAAAGATGATCTGATACTAGAATGTGTTTTCAAATAATTGGGAGGCAGCGTGTGTGTTGGTCTCCTAGGGCTTGCCTGAACCAAGTACCACAGCCTGGGGGGCTGAAGTAACAGAAACATACTGTTTCGTGGTCCAAGAAGCTGGAAATCGAAGATCACGCTGTCGGCCAGGGGGTTCCTTCTGAAGCTGCGAGTCAGACTCTCTGTCCCATCCCTCATCCCTGGCTTCTGGTGGTTTGCTGGCGATCCTTGCTGTTTCTGGGCTCATGGTTACCCCAAGGTCTGTCCTTGTCTTTGAATGGCAATGTCCCTGTGGATGTGCCTGTGTCCAGATTCTCCCTTTTTATAAGGACCCCGGTCATGTTGGGTTAGTGCCCCGCTTCCCCTGCCGCCACCCAGCCTCAACAACCAACCTCATCTTACTCATTTGCAGGTTCTGGGGGTTAGCACTTTTATTTATTTATTTTTTTTTTGCAGGGTAGGGTGGGGGTGTTGGGGGGGGAGAATTGATCCCATGAAGGGGTGTAAGGGGAGAAATGGAACCAGATCAGCTGTGAAGACCATGGAAACTGGCGCGCGCGGCTTCACCGCGTATCCTCTGCTGTTGTCTGTGTTGGAAATTCTCTATAATGAGCCTTTTTAAGAAGCAATGAGTGAAGACATTTCGTCGGGGGAGCTGTTGCTACCCTTAAGTCCTCCCACCCTCTGGGGACATGGACTGACCCAGACAGAGCCCAGAGAGGGAGGGCACTGTGCAGTTACCCATTCCAAGACAGGACACCCAGGACTCCGGCTGAATCTGGCTTAAGAAAGTGAAAGCAGAAGCCAGAGCTGGGATCCCACTCAGAGGGCGAAGGGCGAGAGGCAGGCAGCTCTGAAGGTGGAGCCAGGGGTCTGCTTACTGCTTATTTACCCAAACCCAAGATGCTCCCACCCTAACCCAGGGATGTCTAGAAAAGAAAGCCTCAGAGCCCCTCAATACACATACCCATCAAATCCCCTAAGGGTGCCACATTTATGTGCTGCTGGGCCGTCCAGAGCTCTCAGCCCAGGAGGAACTGCCCTGTCCCCTGTCTCCTTCCTGCACCTGGGCAAGGAGGCCCCCCTCAGGTTAGTGAAAGGGGGTGAGGAGACAGAAAGAAGGTCACCAGCAGGGAGACCAGGCCCTTCTTCCTCACTGAGGCCTCCAGCCTAGCGAGGACTGACCCGGGGCTCCCCTTAAAGGTCAAGTCAAGTTCAGAGACTTGAATATATGATACTGAGTTGGGCCTGAGTCCTGGGCAGACTTCTCAGCCAGGAGTGGGGCGAGACTCCAGCACAGAGTCAAGGGGTGCAGGCAGAAGCAAAGTTCTGTTTTGACTGACTCGTAAACAACGTGAACTTCTGCTTTACGCCCTAGGGTGGCTAGGATGAGCTGTGATACCGGCATGAACCAGATCTGTGGGAACGCAGAGGAAGCCTGTGTTTCCACCGAGGAAGTTTTAGGGGGAGTTTCTCCCCACTGGTTCCTCGTGAAACAGACAAATTGTGACGACCACTAACTGCCTTTGCTCTTTGCTGGCCAATCATCGCATTCAAACTAGGTTAGTGACACCTCACATCAGCCTTCAAGGTCTGTGTTACCCTCTCATTCTTCAGCCGAGGCCAGCAAGAAACCCCTCGCAGTGGGGGGAAGTGGTTTGCTCAAGGTCACAGTTCACAGCAGAGGCTCTCAGCATCCTTGACCCCTGCTGCCCAGCGTGCCGGCCTCCGCCCACTCCCCAGCCCTCTGCTGGGCTTGTCTGCTGGGCAGGTCAAGGGGGACTAGGACAACATACCACCCGCTAGGATAGCAATTATGGTAGTAATCATCAAACAGAAAATTGGTACTGAAGAGGATGTGGAGAAATTGGAAGTCTTGCATCCTTGTATGTTGCTGGTGGGAATGTAAATGGTACAGCTGCTGTGGGAAACAGTCTCAAGGCGCCTGGGTGGCTCAGTCGGTTAAGCGTCTGCCATCGGCTCAGGTCATGATCCCAGGGTCCTGGGATCGAGTCCCGCATTGAGCTCCTTGCTTGGTGGAGAGCCTCCTTCTCCCTCTCCCTATACCTGCTGCCCCCCCCCGTTTGAGTGCTCTCTCTCTCTCTGTCAAATAAATAAATAAAATCTTAAAAAGAAAAGAAAAGGAAAAGAAAACAGTCTAGCAGTTTCTCCAAAACTCCACTTGGAATTACCATATGACCAGCAATTCTAACCATATTCCCAAATGAATTGAAAAAATGTTCATACCGATGCCTGCACATGAATGTACAAAGCAGCGTAGTTCCCCAGGGCCAAAAGGGAGAAACAACCTAGATGTCCGTCGACTGATGGACGGATCAACAAAGTGTCATGTATGCATACAAGGCAATATTCTCCAGCTATAACAAGAAATGAGGTATGCCCAGAACTGAAAACAGGGACTGCAGCAGACACTTGTAAGCCAGCGTTCGTGGTGGCCTGATTCACAACAACCAACGGTGGAAACGACTCACATGACCCACCTGTTGATGAATGGGTGAACGAAATGTCATATATCGTTGCGGTGGACCACTGTTCGGCCAGAGAGAGGAAAAAGGGCTGCGGGATGCTACAACAGGGATGAACCTTTACGCGAGACATCCTGAACGTGATGCAGAGGGAAAGAAGCCGGACACAAAACGCCACAGAGTGTGTGATTCCGTTTTTGGGAAATGTCCAGAATAGCCAGACCCACATAGACAGACAGTGGAGTAGGGGTTTCCAGGGGCTGAGGGAAGAGGGAATCGGGAGGCGCCAAATTTTGGGGGGAGGGTGAGGAAATAGTCCAGAATCGAATCGTGGTGATGGTGGTACAAGATTGTGAATATTCTAGAAAGTTGTTAAAGGGCAAAAATGTGAACTTTTTGGGGCATCTGGGTGACTCAGTGGGTTAAGTGTCTGCCTTCGGTTCAGGTCATGATCTCAGGGTCCTGGGATTGAGCCCCGTGTTGGGCTCTCTGCTCCGCGGGGAGCCTGCTTTCTCCCCTCTCTCTCTGCCTGCTGCCCCTGCTTGTGCTCTCTCTCTCTGACAAATAAATACATAAAATGTTTTAAAAATGTAAACTTGGGGCGCCTGGGTGGCTCAGTGGGTTAAAGCCTCTGCCTTCGGCTCAGGTCCTGATCCCGGGGTCCTGGGATCAAGCCCCGCATCGGGCTCTCTGCTCCGCGGGGAGCCTGCTTTCTCCCCTCTCTCTCTGCCTGCCTCTCTGCCTGCTTGTGATCTCTGTCTGTCAAATAAATAAATAAAATCTTAAAAAAAAATGTAAACTTTATATTATGTGAACTTGTCTCAGTTAGACACATATATGTGAATGTAAACTGGCCTAGTCACTTTGAAAACCAGGATTGTGGCTCCCCCCCAAATTAAAATCAGTTACTACCATATGGCCTAGCAATTTTGCTTCTGCATCAGTTGGAGGGGATCAGAGCCACTATCTTGAAAAGGCCTCTACATCCCCATGCTACTGCAGCATTGTTTACAATACTCAAGACAGGGAAAGAGCCTAACCGTCCATTGGTGGATGAATGGATATATACATACTCACAGTGGAATGCTATTTGGCCATAAAAAAAAAAAAAGAAGAAGAAGAAGAAGAAGAAGGAAAGCGTGGGACCCCGGCGTGGCTCAGTCGGTTAGGCATCCAACTCTTAATCTCAGCTTGGGTCTCAGTCTCACGCCCCATGTTGTAGGGGTGGAGCCTACTCTAAAAAAAAAAGGACATTTTGCCATTTGCTACAACGTAGGTGGACCTTGAGGTCATTATGCTAAGTGAAATAAATCAGACAGACAATGACAAATACTGTGTGATCTCACTCACATGTGGAATCTTAAAAAAAACAACACCTGAATTTGTAGTTACAGAGAACAGACTGGTGCTTGCTGGGGGCAGGAGGTGGGGAAATGGGTAAAGGGGTCAAAGGTGAAAACTTCCAGTTATACAATAAATAGGTTCTGGGGATGTAATGGACAGCCTGGTGACTACAAAAGACAGATGGTTAAGCGTCTGCCTTCAGCTCAGGTTGCGATCCCACAGTCCTGGGATCAAGTCCCACATCGGCCTCCCTGCTCCATTGGGAGCCTGCTTCTCCCTCTCTCTCTGCTGCTCTGCCTTTTTGTATTCTCTGTCAAATAAATAAATAAAACCTATTACAATTTTTAAATTAAAATATATATCTAGTAGTAAAGTGTTGGGGAGCTGACAGTCCCAGAACGGCTTCCACCCAGTGAGGCACAGGACTGGCATAGAGTCTCCCCACCTCCAAGAGTTCCTCCGTAAGACTGAACCTCAGTGACCCCAATGGCTAACTCCGCTAATGCACACCTTTACTGCCTGCCTTCCCGGACTCCCCCATCCCAAGCCTTCCCGGACTCCACCACCTCCCAGACAAACTGCCTGGACACCAAGTTTTGTTTCAAGGTTCACTTTTGGGGAGAGCTTATGCTCAAATAGCTGGTAGGTATGGGAGCCTGGATTCAACCCCCCCAGCTCCTCCTCCTCCTGTTACAACCTTGGGGATGCAATGCTCTGAGAACCTTTTGTAGAAATGGTGGAAGGAAAATCTGGGCTAGAGGAACAGCACGGTCCGAATGCTCAAGGACAAAAGCAGCTCGCGGAAGCTGCCAGGAAAGGCAGGGTAGCCATGCGAGAGCTTGGACTGAAGGGAGAAGCAGGCACGAAACCACAAAGCAGGTTGTGGCCACTTTGCCCTGTGTCCACGGCCTCTGGTCTTCAGTGGGGACATTTGTTGGCCTGCCTGAGACTGCCTGGCATCCTGAAGGAAACCCTGCCCTTCCTGGAAGCTTCAGTGGAGGGCTGGGGAGCCTCTGTTTTCCTTGTCCTCAAGGAAACATAAAGGGAGTGGAAGACCTGGAGTGGAGGCTCCTCTTGCCAACCTGTGCCCCATTACCGCCCCATCTCCATCTCAGAAAATAGCTCTCCCTCCTCCCAGGGGCTCAGGTCAGGACCAACAAGCCCTCCCTGACTCCGTTTTGTCCTCAAGGCCCAGCAAGTGCAGTTGACCCTGCCACCGAAACGGAGGCCAAATCTGACCACGTTTCCAAATGCCACCGGCCAGTGCAGGCCCCATCATTACTCACCTGGACTAGAGGAGTCACCTCCTCTGGCTTCCTGCTTCCAGACTGTCCTCCCTGCCTCTAGAGCATAGCTCCTGCGGTCTCAGGAGGGTGCCTGTAAACACCTGAGTCAGGGCTGTCCCTCCTCTGCTCAGAATTGTCCATGGCTCCCACTTCACTGGGAGGAAAGCCGAAGTCCCCTGCGGGCCAACAAGCATGCTCTGCACCATCTCCTCCCTGCCCTCCTTTCCTTCTCCCTTCCTTACTGCACTCCAGCCACCATGGCCTCCTGGCTGCCCCTACCACAGGGCCTTTGCATGTTCAGTACTCTGCCTGGTACATTCCCTCCCTGATGTTGTCACCTCCCGTGGTCTCCGCTCAAATGTCATCTTCTCGGTTTGTCTCAGAGTACTCTATTAAAAGGCTCATCAATCCCACATTGCCTGTTCTCTCCCGTTTTACTTCTTAGCACTGATCACAAGTAACAGCCTATGTATTTTATTTTTGTTTGTCTGCCCCCCCCCCCACTAAAATCACCTCTGCACAATGACGAAACTTTTGTCTTTTCTGATCACTGCTCTGTCGTTAGCAACCCCTTGGAAGGATTCTTGGTATACAACAGGCGCTCAATAAATAGGGCACAGTAGGTCAGGAGATGGGAAAAAGATTGGCGCTTTTATGGCTGCAAGGAAGATTCGGGCCGCGCGGGGGAGCTCGCGGCCTGCGCACTTTGGACTAAGGTCAAGGGACCCAAGAAGAGCCAGAGAAAAATCCGCCCTGGGCACCTGGGTGGCTCAGTGGGTACAGCGTCTGGCTTCCGCTCGGGTCGTGATCTCAGGGTCGTGGAATCGAGACCCTCCTCGGGCTCCCCGCTCGGCGGGAAGTCTGCTTTCTCCCTTTCCTTCCCCTTGCTCGTGCTCTCGCTCTCAAAGAAATAAATGTAATCTTTATTGCTCTCAAATAAACAAAATCTTTAGAGAAGGAAAATTCGCCGGAAAATACTAAACCCCTCCCCGACCCCATCCTTTACGGGATTTTCCCAGTCCCTTCGAGGGGCAGCGAGTCCCCGTTCCCACTCTGCACCTTTACTAGGCAGTTCTGGCCGGGAATTCAGCACCCACCACACCCCGCGTAGAAAGATCCCCGTGGAAATTCCTTGGGAAGAATCGGGGCGGGGGAAGGGACGCGTTTCTTGCTGATGAGTGACTCGCAGGCCCATCCTCCGGAGGAAGGGCCCGAACGTCCCCGGGGGGGCCCCCCTCCCTTCCCCTTCTGCTGCGCGACCTCCCTGGCCCCTCGGAGTTCTCCATGGCGACGTGGCGCGCGCCCCACAACAGGAAGCCTCGGGCGGCGCGGGCCGGCGCTGGGAGACTCCAGGGTCCCCACCGTCGTCGTGGTAGATGCCAAGTCTTGGGGTCACACTCGCAGGCCGAGGCCCTGGTTTGGGGGGCGTGCAGGCGGCCCAGAGACAACGCCCCCCCCCGCCCCGCCCCGCCCTAATGGAATCAGCGGGTGCAAACATCTGCACGTACCCAGCGCGCGCGCCCAGCGCTCAAGTTGCAGGAGCCGCGCGCAAATTCCAGGGAGCCTTGGAATTTGACGGCCTCCTCTCCCCGCCCCACTTAAGGAGCTGTTTCCCCGCGGAACGGAAGGGTCCGAGCACCCCCCTCCCTTCCAGCTTTGCTGCCTCAGTTTCCCCTGGGAACGGCAGCGGGGGACTCGGCGTGTCAGGACCACGCGGCTTCCTTCCCTTTTCTGGAAGCTGTGAAGATGTCCCCGCTGCGGAGGCCAAAAGGGGAAGCGAGGCCGCGGGGGTGGAAGCGCCCATCGGAGGCGGGGGATGCAGGGCCCCGGACGTGATGACGCCGCCGGTCCTCACCCAGCTTTCGCGGACGCCAGAATGTGTCCGGGCCTGCTCCTGCCGCTTCTCGGGAAATCTGTCGGCTGGGCAGGGCCATTCTCCTTGGGGAGGGGCGCCCTTGATAGAGGACGCTCCGAAGGGATCCCTGGGCCCCCGTCCAAGCGAGGGACCCTCCAGTCCGTTAAAGAGGCCCGCCTGCGCTGAGACGTCACACTTGAGTCCGAATCCCCTCGCAGCTCGGAGCCTCGGTTTACCCCTCCGTGGAATGGACGCAATAGCAGTCCCCACCGTCCAGGGCAGTGGGCAGTATTCGGGAAAGCATTTCGCGCAGCGTAAACGCTGAACCACGGTCACCCGAGCCCGGGACCCGATCCCCAGCGCCACGAGCGGCTCCCGGGGCCAGCGGGGCCGCTGCGGCCCTCGTCCATTCAACTCGGAAATTCCAGCGCTCATTAATTAGGGGGGTCAACACGACTTGGGCTCGGTACCCTCTCGATCCGGAAATGCCGGAGCCCTCCTTCCGGAGGGGAAGGCGCGAGGTTTCCGGGAAAGCAGCCCCGCCCCTCTGTCCCCCCGTGCCCGGCCACTATAAGAGCTCCCGCGCGCTCCGGGAGCCCAGTCCGCGCCGCACGCCTCTGCGCTCCTGCCGCGCGCTCTCCGCCCTCCTCCGGCCCGCTATGGCTCCCGGCGCCGCCCGTCTCGCGCTGCCGGCGCTCCTCGCCCTGATCGGAGTTCTGCCCCCAGGTGAGTCACGGGTGGGGGCTGCGGTCGCGCCAAACTCCCGGAATCCAAGCTGCGCCCCGAATGCACCGGGAGGACCGACTCCCGGCCAGCTGGGGATAAAGTCCCAATCGTACTTAGGTAGCTCTTTATGGGAAGCTGGGGCTAGAGCTAAGACAACTTAGCACTGGGTTCGAATCCAGACCTGCATGATCTCCATAGGTGGCCTCAAGCTACAGGTTAAGCCTCCCGGAGCCTCAGTTTCTCCGCTGTAAAATGTTGAACGCAAGAGCCGCCACTTCGAAATGGTTGTGTCCTGGCCCAATGCCACGCCTGGCTCCAGGACCCGGTCAGACCGTATGGGAATGGGTCCCACGCCAAGCTGAGTAGACTGGGGACCCCCCCCACCACCAAACACACACGTACATTCTGTTCCTCATCCCCTACCTCTGGGGAAGTCCGGGACTGCTTCTGCTCTGGGGAATTCCAGGGCGGACTTGCCCAGGGCCCAGAGGCTGAGTGTGGTATGTCCCAGCACCCCCCCTCTAACTCCAGACCAGAGGGAGGGGAGAAGGGGACACCGTGGGTCACACATGATAGTGGGTGCCGGGAAGCGCATTGGTGGGAAAGGGGCACCTGTGCTTAGGAGGTCAATGAGGGGTTCTAGTCCAGACGCCAGTGTGGATTCTGTGGCTTTTTAGGTGACCAACGTCACTTCTCCCAGCCTCGCCATTTCATTCCACGAAACGGGCACCATCCCATTACTCTAGGAGAAATTACAGAGCTGCTGTTTTCCCACACCCCCACCCCAGAGAGAGTAGGCCGAAAACTGAGGCCAGGGATCTTTGGGGGATACAGAGAAGGGGTGGGCTCAGACAGACACTTTTTTCCACTTCGGAAGTGTGGGGGGTCTGAGGAAGCTAACCGCTACAACCCGCCTTCTTCTCCCCTGCGCTGTGCTGTGAGCCCACTGCATCAGCAGGGACTGGGATGGCTATATTCACCCACCTTACAGATGGGAAAATTGAGGCCTGGAGAGGGGAGACCACTTGTCAGAGGGAGTAGGGAGCCTGCTTAATCAGAGCCTCTCCATTCCCAGAGGGCTAGTCCTCTCCACCTCACACCTTGGGAGGAGGAAAAACACTGACATCATGCCATCCTCTGCCAAAATCCTCCGTGGTTTCCCATTGCCCTCGGGATGAAGAACAAGACCTTGGCCTGGCCTGCACCGCCCACAGGATCTTCCCACCCTGCTTGCTCCCAGCTCTTCCCCCTCACTTGCTCTCCTCCATCTACCCTGCCGCAGGGCCTTTGCACTTGTTCCTTTTCCCCAGAATTAATGTCTCTTCTCTGAATGGACAGCCCCTTCTCATCATTCACACATCACCTGTTGCCAAGGAACTGTCCGTTCTATCACCCTGTTTTGTTTCCGTCAAAGCTCGGATTAACATCAGTTATTAATTATCTTGTTTGTGAATTTTTCTGTCTCGAACACTGAAGGCAGAGTTTTGTCTCGTTCAAGGCGATGTCCCTGGCACCCGGCACGGGCTGGGTCCACGGTAATTGTGGTTGAACCCCGTTTGTAATGCCTGTCCCCTCCTCCGTCTCTTGTTCTAGGACTTGGGGGTGCCCAAATATCAGTGCACCCCCCAGAAGCCACCATACCCCGAGGAGGCACCGTACAGGTGAACTGTAGTACTTCCTGTGACCAGACCCCCAAGCTGGGCCTGGAGACTCAGTTGACGAAGAAGGAAGTGGCCCATGGGTCCCACTGGAAGGTCTTTGAACTGAGTGACGTACAAGAAGACAGCCATCCCATATGCTTTGTCAACTGTGGCAGTCAGTTGATGGCTCCAATGTCCCTTACTGTGTACTGTGAGTGGCTGGGCCCAGGGGCCGGACTAGGCGGGCTGGGTGGGAGAGGTGGGTGCTTGGGGGTCCCCGCAGGCCAGGACAGCCTTGGCAGCTTGCTGATGGGGCCAGAGCTGACTCACTGAAGGACTAGTGGGGACCTCCTCGGAGAGCCTCATTGTCCTTTGAAACCCCTTTTTGAATTTTCTGGGGTGCCTTTAGCGCAGTACAGAGATTCGGTCAGTACCTTCAAATATTCTAGGCCTCTTTAAACATGTGACAGGTCCTAGATGCGACTCTTGAAAAGAAGAAGCAATTTCAAAGCAGCCCAGTGATGGCATTTTTCACATATTGGCAACAATCAATCGCATTGCTCAGAACCGTGCTGGCAAGACTTGGGAGAGGGGAGCAGGCTGTCCTGGGACATTGTTGACAGAGTGGGAGCCTCAGGAGCACAGCCCTGAGTGGGGAAAGGGAGTGTCAGTTCTCCAAATGACACAGGCACATGTGCTTGGACATAGAAATCCCACTGCTGGGAATCGGGCTTCCCTGCAGCTCCATCCACCAGGGGAACTGATCTGGGCTGGGCGCGGAATGGGCTTATTCACTGGGCTTAGTTTGGAAGGGCGGACGGATGTGGGCAAGCATAGGGGGCTGGGGTGGGGCGGGGGGAATAGTATACAGCTGTGCCAAAAGGAAAAAAACAGGGAGGAAGGGCATGTGTCCAGAAAGGGGAAATGAACTCCCAAGTGTACTGTCAAGTTTAAGGGAAGGAGTATACTCAGAATGAGTGGCAACTTTGGTGTTAAGGAGCAGCGTGGCGGGGTGAGGGACGCCTGTGTTGTCACATGAAGGAGGCATGAGAGGAAATGCAAGAAGTGACTGTATTAGCTGTGAGGACAGAAGCTGGGGAGGGCTGCTCTGGGAGAGGGCAGGGGGCGATGTGTCTCGTGCCTTGTTTTACTTTGGGCATTTTGCATCGTGAGAATTTCTGTTACCGGAGGCCATAAAGAAATAAAACGCTAGTCCAAACTAAACAAAACAAAAAGAACAAGGAAGAATGAAAAGGAAGAGAATGGGCCGACTGGTCTTGGGATCAGCCAGCCTCGGGTTCTGATCCCAGCATGGCCCTGCCTAACTGGGCGACGGTGGGGGACATGGCTTGTCTCCCCGTGAGCTCTCCTTGCACAGGTATAATGAGGCCGTGAGGCATAAAAGACCTTCCACCTTCATGGTGCGTGGCCGAAGGAAGCCTTCAGGACCATGTCTGAACAGATTCAGGCCAGGTGAGGGGAGTCCCCGAACATTCCCGGTGCCCTGTGAAACCCCCGGCAAACCTCCCCGAAAGACTTCTGCATGTCGGCCTGATAGCTGAGCGCCCAGTGCTCCCAAGTCTGAGTCCCAGCTCTGTGACATTTCTCCCTCTGTGCCTTTCGGGCACCAGACTTTGCCTTCATTTCCAGCTCTGTGAAATGGAACAGAACCGGCACACAGTAGAAGGGTCCCCTAGAAGACATTCTGTCCAGTTCGGTCCTGCCCCACCCCCAGTGTAAAGCTGAGGCAGGATCCCTGGGTGGCTGAGCTTTCTCTAGAAAGAATAAGGGTGGGGGCGCCTGGGTGGCTCAGTGGGTTAAGGCCTCTGCTTTCAGCTCAGGTCATGATCCCAGGGTCCTGGGATTGAGCCCCACATCGGGCTCTCTGCTCAGCGGGGAGCCTGCTTCGCCCTCTCTCTCTGCCTGCCTCTCTGCCTACTTGTGATCTCTGTCTGTCAAATAAATAAATAAAATCTTAAAAAAAAAAAAAAGAATAGGGTGTTAACTCCTATAGGAGGTGACCCCTAAGTGGGCCTTGAAGGGTGAGTAGGAGTTCACAGACACTCAGGACAGAGGGAACAGCCTAGACAAAGGTTTGAGTGGGAAAACATGTGGATAGGGCAGGGGCTATAGGAGGGACTGAATACAGACAGAGCCGTGTGGCTAGAGCTGAGGTGGGCAGGGCCTCAAATGCCGAGTGGACGAGCTGGGACCTTCTCCTCAGGGTGATAGGGAGCCATAGCAGGTGTGTGAGCAGGCCAGAGTTCTAGATGACGGCAGGCTTATGGGAAGCCAGAGAGCAGTTGGGCATGGACCTCGTCCAGACCACATGTGTGGGCAGTGGCTGGGTACAGGAAGGGAGGGCAGACAAATATTTGAAGAGTGAAGTAACCAGGACTGGAGGTTGGGGCTCAGAGAGAGGGCCAAGCAACACAGACCTCCTCCCCCAGTCTGACCTGAAGGTCAAGGAGCTGGGCTCGGAGATGTGAGTTCCATTTCGGAGCGGTGGGGGGGCTGAGGTTTTGAGGTTTCCACCAGCTCTGCAAGTTCATGCTCACAGCAGGTGGAGGGGTTTCTTGCCCTTTTATTTCTTAAAACAGCTTTACTGAGATACGGTGTGAGGTACACACCGTCAAAGACACCCCTTTGAAGTGTACAATTCAACACCTTTTCACGTATTTAGAGAGTCGTACAACCATCACCACAATCTAATTTTAGAACATCCCCATCACCCTAAAAAGAAACCTCATGCCCCTGTTCCACAGTCATTCTCTCTACCTCTTAAATGGACTCATAAAAGTCTTACCTCTGATAACCCATTTTATGGCTCAGGAAACTGAGGCTCAATTTCTACCCCTTTTCCAGAGGCAAAGTCACTCGCATACAGCAGGTAGCAGTGAAGCCCCGAAGCTGGGTGTCAGCCCCCTGACATGTTAACAGACACTTCAGGGGCTCTTGGGACAGGTGTAGTGAACCACAGTCCTTAAGACCCCTCTGTGGGAAGGCTGGGGGTCCCGTCTCAGGGCTGAGTCACGGCTGCTGTCAATTTTCACAAGCAGCGTGGGCTAGAAGTGCTGTTACCTCCCGCGGAGCGGAGACCCTGCCAAAAACCAAGCCCACCGTGTTGTGTTTTCAGGGGATGTTCAGAGTCTCATTTTCAGTGTCTGCAGGTGGTTCTTGCATTTTGGGAACTTCTTTCCCTTAAAAGGGGGCTTCTGAAAGGCCTTGAGTCGGTGTGGGTGGCTCACCCTTATTCATTCTACGAATATGGCGAGCCTACTGTTAGCGGCATGGGTCAGGGGACAAAGCAAAGACCCCTGCCCTCCCGGCCTGACCTCCCGTGGTGGGGGAGGGGGTACATAGAGTAGAGACAAGTTAACTGAGTGGATGGATGTCATCTTCGGATGCCACACAGTGAGGGCTGCTTGGGAGAAAACTGAGGCCAAGAGGAGGAGAAGGGGGAGCGGGTGGGAGGGGGGGCTTTTATAAAAAACGATCTCTACTGGACCTGGCAGCTTAAATTTCCTGGTGATACATTTTGAGCTTATTTTCCGCATTTCACTCTCAGACGCTGAAACTAAAGAATTGCTTTTGCCCTGTTCACAACCACCTGGGGATTTCCCACCGGTTTATCCTGAAGCTCTTAAAATTCCTGTCCTGCTCAGGTGGTTTGGGGAGTGTTTGTCAAAAGTGGAGAGTGGTGGGGCTCCTGGGACAGGTGCAGCCGGCGCCCCGGCGCCCCCTGCGGGCAGCTGTCCTGCTCACACACCACCACCCCCGCCCCCTTAACACCCAGGGTTCCCGGAGCGAGTGGAGCTGTTACCCCTGCCCCGCTGGCAGCCCGTGGGAGAAAACCTCACCCTGCGCTGCCAGGTGGCAGGCGGGGCGCCCCGGAGAAACCTCACCGTGGTGCTGCTCCGCGGGGAGGAGGAGCTGAGCCGGCAGCCCGCCGTCGGGGAGCCCGCCGAGGTCACGGTCACGATGCTGGCGGGCAGAGACGACCACCTCGCCAATTTCTCCTGCCGCACGGAATTGGACCTGAGGCCCGGAGGGCTGGGATTGTTCCAGAACAGCTCGGCCCCCAGGCAGCTCCAAACCTTTGGTGAGGCACTGGGGAGCCGCCAGAGAGGATGGGCTCAGGGCTTTGTTCCTGCTTGGGGAGCCAGGGTAGAAAGGCCTCTGGTCGGGGTGCTAAGGCTTCAGGAAAGAGCATGTTCTTGAGCACTGGGGTGGGGTGATCTGGGATGGGGTGCCCCAGCTTCAGGACCTTCTGAAAAGGCTGTAATCCAGCTTGGATTCTGGGACAGGGGTGACCCGAGCCGCAAAGTCGCTGGAAAACCAGAGGATGTCCCAGATGGGGGAATGAAAATGCCCCAGAAAGGGGCTTCAGGTTGCCTGTCGCCTCTCTGTTCACACCCACCCTCTCTCGCCAGTCCTGCCAGAGACCCAGCCACGCCTTGCTACCCCCGCAGTTGTGGAAGTGGACACACAGTGGACTGTGAACTGCACTCTGGATGGGCTTTTCCCAGCTGCGGAGGCCGAAGTCATCCTGACACTAGCAGAAAAGAAACTGGACTCTACATCCCTGTACAGCAAGGACTCCGTCTTGGCCATGGCCAATGTCAAGGCGAACTCCCAAAAGGAGGGGATCCAGCAGCTAGCGTGTGTGGTGACCCTAGGAGATCGAGACCAGAAGAGGGAGGAGAATGTGGTCTTCTACAGTAAGTCAAGATGGGGCGGGGCCTTCCAGAGGCGGGGCCAATGCTAGAGGGCGGTGCTCACTGTGCGCCCACCCCCTCCCAGGCTTCCCCGCGCCTAACCTGACTCTAAGCGAGCCAGAGGTCTCAGAAGGGACTCTAGTGACTGTGGAGTGTGAGGCCCAGGCCGGAGCCACGGTGTCGCTGGAAGGTGTGTCATCCGAGTCTCCAGCACACAGGGCAGAATTCCGACTAAACGCCAGCGCCGCGGACCACAGACGCAGCTTCTCCTGCTCCGCTGCCCTGATCGTGGCTGGACACCTGTTGCACAAGAACCAGATCCGGGAACTCCGAGTCCTGTGTGAGTTGGGGCCACTGGTCAGTGACCCCTAACCCCGAGGACCCAGCCCCTAAGAGCCCATGAGCTCCTGCCCTCTGAGGGCACCCTCCAGCCCTCGCCCCAGATTCCTAGGTGGTGAGGGGTGTCCTCCTGGTTCCTCACCCCTTCCTCATCTTGCTGTGTTTCTCCAGATGGTCCCCGACTAGACGAGAGGGATTGTCCGGGAAACTGGACATGGGAGGAAGGCTCCCAGCAGACCCTGCGGTGCCAAGCTTGGGGGAACCCAGTTCCTCAACTGAAATGTCAACGGAAGGGGGATGATGCTTTGCTGCCCATCGGGGACCTGAGACCTGTCAAGCGGGAGGTTGCAGGCACTTACCTTTGTGAGGCCCGGAGCCCCCGCGGGGTGACCAGGCGCGAAGTGGTCCTGAACGTGACCTGTGAGTGTGCTGGGGTTTGGAGCTGGGCAGGGCAGGGCAGGGACAGTGAGCCTGACTCAACCCTCATCAGCCCTGTGTCCTCCCCACAGACCACCAGAATAACATGGCCATCATCATCGTGGTGGTAGCTACTGTCCTCTTGGGAACTGTGAGCGGAGCCGCTTACCTCTATAACCGTCAGCGAAAGATCCAGAAATACAAGCTACAGAAGGCCCAGGAGGCAGCTGCCATGAAGCTGAACACACCGGCCACACCGCCCTGAACCTGGGCCAGGAACCAGCCTCCCCCTCAGCCCCCCACACGGTGGCAGCAGTGCCACATTGAACAAGGGTGGTCACAAGCCATGCAGCTCCACCCACCTTCCCAGGATGCCTGAGGACAGGATAGAGGCCTTAGGATACAGAAAGGATTTGGGGGACCTGTCACAGGCACACTTAGGATCCCCAAGCCTCATGCCTGACCTGGAGCCACAGGACTGAGCCACAGGGAGGGGGCAGGACACGAGGCATGACTGAGGGATGTCAGGGCCTGACCTGTCTAGGGAGGGTGTGGTGGGACACTCAACATGGGACCCTCAACTGGGAAACAGTGAAGCATCCCTACTGCGTGTACTGAGATGCTCCAGTCCTAAGAGAGAAGTAGCCTGCGCAAACACAAACAGCATGGAAACACATACCCCCAAACTTCCTGACGAATGCCAGCTCCAGCCCTGCAGTCCACGCACTGTCCCCAACTTTTAATGATGCCATATTTATTAATTTGTTCTTTTACCAGCTATTTATCGGGTGCCTTTTATGTGGGCTAGAATGGTAAAGAGGAGGAACGTGAGTTCCTGTCCTCAAGGAGCTCTCAGTCTAACCTCATTCAGGGTTGCCAGGTACGGATGTGCTAGTTGTGTACTGCACAGGAGCACCTGGCCAAAAAGATCAAGTGGGGCTGGAATTTCCCATTCCATTGGCTAAGCTGCTTTCCTCCAGAAGGGGGCTGACTATGGTGATACAGTTTAGTTGGTGCCATGTCTAGGGGCAACCCACTGAGCCCTCCCCCCATCTTTGACACTGACCTCTGTTAGCCCCCTCTGCCCATATGCATCTCTGCTAGTGCTCACAATGATACTGTGGCATGCCTAAACATGAATGCCCATGCACTGGCAGCTAAACCATGGAGTCCTATGAAACTATTCCCAACCCCTGTGTGTCCCTGCCTTGTCCTGTTTCTATCTCAGTGGGACCATGCAAGACCAGAGCACTCTGGCAGCCCCAGGTTCCTGCAGAGATGAGGACCCTGCAGGCAGTAGGGAGGAGAGGCCTGGGAAGATCCCCTCCCAGTTCCAGAAGCCTCTCTCTCGTGCTAATTAAGCTTTTTCATAAATACTGGCCTTGTGTGAGTTGAGGGGAGCTGTCCCATCCAGCTGAAGCCCTTTCCAGCCTGGTCCTCTCACTTCCCCCAAGAAAAAGCTGCCGGCTCAAGGCCCACCCCTCAGGCTCAAATCCAAATCTGGGGCTTGTTAGAACCTTGGGAGACTCAAGTGAAAATTAAAGATACCTCTTCAGCAAACTCTCTGAGCCTTGCTTTACAAAGGTCTGGAATTTCTTCTTGAGCTGAGGGAGGGCCTGAGGGGCTTGCACACTGCAGGATCCTCGGCCCTCTGGGGGCCTCTGTCCCTCTGGGTGGGGCTGCGGAGGCGGGGCTGCCGGCCTCCTTATCTCCAGAGCCAGCCTTGGCTCCTGGGCGCTCTGGCCCCTCAGTCTGGGCCCTTTGCCATGGGGTCTCTGCTCCCCCTCTGGCTGCTGCTTTTGCTGGCGGCCGCCTACCCGGGAGGCGGAAGGGCGCACCGGCGCCGGAGAGCGCAGGTGCAGGGCTCGGGAGGAAGCTCCGCGGTGCCCTCGGAGACCCCAGCTGCGTTCTGGGTGCGCCTAAGGCCCGAGTTCAAGGAGGTGCAGCCGGGGGGCTCCGTGTGGCTCAACTGCAGCACTAGCTGCCCCCTGCCGGAGTACTCCAGCCTCAGCACTCAGCTGCCGCGGGGCCAAACGCACAGTGGGCCCGGCTGGGTAGCCTACCAGCTGTTGGACGTGAGAGCCTGGAGCTCCGAGGTGCGCTGCTTCGTCACCTGCGCAGGAGAAACACGATGGGCCACGGCCAAGATCACCGCCTACAGTGAGGGACGGGGGGGTTCAGGCCTTGCCGGGGTGAGGGGAGGGGGACGGAAGTGGGTATTTAGCAGTAGCGCTAGGGGGCGCACGCGGACCTGGCTAGAGCGTCCCCCCACCCTCGCCCACCGCCCCTTGCTTTAGAGCGGCCGCGAAGCGTGATCCTGGAGCCTCCGCTCTTGGTGGGCAGCGAGTACACCCTGCGCTGCCACGTGACGCACGTGTTCCCCGTGGGCTTCCTGGTGGTGACTCTGAGGCGCGGCGGCCGGGTCATCTACTCTGAGAACCTGAGGCGCTACAACGGCTCTGATCTGGCCAACGTGACGCTGACTTACACGGCGCCCGCCAGGCTCCGCGACTTTTGGAAACCGGTGACCTGCCATGCACGCCTCAGTCTTGATGGCCTGGTGGTCCGCAGCAGCTCGGCACCCATAACGCTGAGTGGCCTCGGTGAGGCACCTCTGCGATCCCGGGCACTGGAGGAGGGGACGGGCAGGGCACCGCGCGGGTAGGGCGAGCGAGTCCGGCGGGAGCTCCCGGCGGGTGGGCCTACCTCCCTGTGCTCCGTTCCTCACTCTCACCTCCCGTCCCCAGCTTGGCGCCCCGTGTCCAAAGCCTTGGCTTCCAGCTCCATCGCGGCCCTTGTAGGGATCCTTCTCGTCGTGGGGGCCGTTTACCTGCGACAATGGCCATTGGTGCACAACCAGAGTAAAGAGAGCAGGGTCTCTGCCGGCTGAGCCAAGGGAAAAAGGCATCTGGGACAATTTGGAGAAGCTGATTCAATAAAGTCCTCCTCCGTCACCCTCTGTCTCGCGGCCTAAAGGTCCCCCACTAGGGTACCACCTCTGAGGAAGTGGCGTTCTGGTTTGCCCTTGCCTCCGTCACTTTCTCCAAGTTCCTTGTCTCTCTGAGGGCCCCTGAGGTTTCCTCATTCCCATCCAGCTGGGGACCCGGGCGCACCAGCCCCTCCATTCCCAGACGAGTGTCTAATATACCTCCCTTGCGGGCATTATCAGTGCGCTGCAAATGGGCATAGCTTGGGCACTGGAGGGCTTGGGCTGTGGGAGGGTTGGCTCACAGTATGGTCCCCCTCCCCCCGCGCCCCGCATTGGCTCCTCCGCTGCAAAGCAGCAGCTCCGATTGGATGTTAAGTCCCCCCCCCCGCCCTTCCCCTTCAGCCCCAGCACTTTCCTCGAGGACAGGGGTGGAGCGAGAACTGACCCCCAAAGTTCACCGTTAGCGCTGGCGGTGAGAGAGCAAATGGTCGGGGTCACATGACACGTTGAGGGACGAAGATACGAAGAAAAGGTACCCATGTTGTGACTGCGGGGAAGGAAAATTCGGATGGCCCACGTGGGGTGTCACAGACTCGCGTCCTGGTAACGTCTTGATGATCGCCCGGCCTGGGGGGCACACGCAGTGAGGTGTCAAAGCTTGGGGCCCGGATGCAGGGTCGAAGTGTCATACTGGGTCTCTCGGTCTCGCGTGGATACACAAGCCGGGCTCGCACTGGATGTCTGGGAGGGCCGGTGCGGTCCGGGGCCCCGCCCACCGCGCCGAAAGCGGATTCGGGGGCGCTCCTCCGCCGCTTGCGCTCACACACGCCGCGTAGACACGTGCCCGCTGCACGCTGGGTAAATACAGACCCAGAGCAGAGCCGACCCTAATTTAGACGCCCGCGAACGCTGCGCGCACGCACACGTGTTCCCGACTCGCTGGCACTTTCTTCCCCACCCCCTCTGTCGCGTGCGGGGGCGGAGCCGGAGGGGGACTAGGGGCGTGGCTATAGACCGCAGCTCCCCGGGTCTTAAGGAAAAGGATCAGTGAGGGAGGCAATCCCCACGCCCTTTCCTAGAATTGTGCCTTCCCCCATTCTACTCCGCGCATCTCTCCCAACCCTCACACCAATCCCCTGCCCAAGGGCCGCGGGGGGTTGGGTGGGGAAACTAACTATGGGGGCGGAGCTCTGAGTCCAGCTCATTACCACAGCATCCAAGCTAGGGGTGGGGGGTGGTTGAGAAGGGCAACCCAGCAACCCCGGACCTCGGCTTCGCTGCCGAGGATGACGCGGGAGCGCGCGGCCGCCCCCAGAAGGCTCCGGGCGATGGGGCGGGCCTCCACGTAGACCCCGGGGGTCGCTTGCTCCTGCCAGCACGCCTTCGCTGAGGCCGCGAGCCGGGAGCACGCTCGCCCTCCCGCCCCCCAGCCGCCTCTGCCGCCGCCCCCTCCTTGGAAACCAAGTTACCAACGTTAAACCAATCCCGGAACGCAACTCTGCCTCCTCCACAACCCACCCGCCGCGCCGTCCTCTCGCCCAGCTCAGCGCTCGCGCTCTCCTCGCCTCCTGCGCTTCCCCCGCGGCGGCGATGCCGGGGCCCTCGCCGGGGCTGTGCCGGGCGTTGCTCGGCCTCTGGGCTGCCCTGGGCCCGGGGCTCTTCGGCCTCTCAGGTAAGAGCCGGGTCCTAGCTCAGGGTGGACAGGGCGGGGGCGGAGTTCCGGGACCAGAGAAGCGGCCACAAGCCCCTCCCAGCTCCGCCCTCGTCTCGCTCTACTCCCACGCTTCTGTCCCACCTTGAGCCCGGACCTCCCCCTCCATCCCTCTCCCCACCAACACGCCCTGGAGACCCAGCTCCCAGACTCCTCGCTCGCCGAGGTCTCTACCCTGCCCTCTTCGAGATCCTGGGTGCTCTTCCGCACCCATCTCATGCCCTGGAGACCCCGGGTCTCCCGTGTCCCTTTCCGGGGTACCTCTCCACGCTCTTTTATGCTCCATGGTTCACGGACTGACATCCTTCTCAGTCGTGGTCCAGAAAGACCCGATTTCCCCAACTGCTGTGACTCAGAGGCGCTATTCCCGCTCCATCCGGAGCCCTGGCAACAGAGTCCCTCTTCTGTTCCGCGCTTCCTTCCATGAGCCCAGCCTCAGTGTTCTGTGTTCTCCCGGGTTTGGGGTCCTCACTTAGCCTTGACTCAGCCTCATCTCTCTTTTGCCCTCGCCTCAACCTGTCTCTCCCTCTCCGGCAAAAACCCTGAGAACCAGTTCGTTTTCCTTCCTCCACACGAGGTCCCCTCTTCCCATCATTGCTGTGTGCGTCAAAGACCCCGTCTTTCATCTCATCACCCCTCCCCCCCCATGTTTTCCCATCACTCCATCGGCTCCTTGGAGACCAGGGCTCTCTGCTGCCATGTCCCAGAGACGCCCTCAAGGTTTGAACCCTGGGAGCGCGCCTCCAAACCTGAGGCCAGGGCAGGACGCGGGACTCCTGAGTTCTTCCTTGGCTGTGGCCTCTGCTAATTCCCCGGGAATCCCTGATTCGACATAGGGGCAAAAAGATACCAGGAAGGTGGCTCCCCAGGCTGAGTGAGCCCACGTTTCCTTGGTCAGCGGTCGCGCAGGAGCCCTTTTGGGCGGACCTGCAGCCCCGCGTGGCGCTCGTGGAGCGCGGGGGATCTTTGTGGCTGAATTGCAGCACCAACTGCCCACGACCTGAGCGCGGTGGCCTGGAGACCTCGCTGCGCCGGAATGGGACCCAGAGGGGCTTGCGCTGGCTGGCGCGGCAGCTGGTGGACATCCGCGAGCCGGAGACCCAGCCCGTCTGCTTCTTCCGCTGCGCCCGGCGCACGCTGCAGGCGCGTGGGCTCATTCGCACTTTCCGTGAGTTCTCGGCGGCCACGCTCCACTCTACTAGTATTTTCCCTTCCTTCCAAGCCCCGCCCCCTAGGCCCCAGGGTCCTCCCCTTAAGGCTCCACCCCCTCGGTCCCCAAGCTCTCCTTCTCTGGGACCCTGGGTTCCACGCCACGTGCCTCTGAGCCCCGGCGTTTCCAAGAGCAATGGTTCTCCCGTTGCAGAGCGACCGGATCGCGTAGAGCTGGTACCGCTGCCTGCCTGGCAGCCTGTGGGGGAGAACTTCACCCTGAGCTGTAGGGTCCCAGGCGCTGGGCCTCGTGGGAGCCTCACATTGACCTTGTTGCGGGGCGCGCAGGAGCTCATCCGACGCAGCTTCGCCGGGGAGCCACCCCGAGCGCGGGGTGCGGTGCTCACCGCTACAGTACTGGCGCGAAGGGAGGATCATGGGGCCAATTTCTCCTGCCGCGCGGAGCTGGACCTGCGGCCGCATGGCTTGGGGCTGTTTTCAAACAGCTCCGCCCCCAGAGAACTCCGAACTTTCGGTGAGTGGGTGTAGGGAGCCAAAGGGGACGAAAAGGAGTCGGGCGAGTGTTTAAGAATCTGGAGACAAAGAAATCTGAATTCCAGTCCTAACTCCAAAATACACAAGGTGTAAGCTGTTTTCCTCCCTGTGCGTTGAGGATGATAGGGTAAGATAGCGCATGTAAAGCGCTTAGTACATATCGAGTGTTTGATACATGATCTTCAAGCTCTGTTCTTCGACCCGCAGCCCTGTCTCCGGACCCCCCGCGCCTCGTTGTTCCCCGGCTCTTGGAAGTGGGCTCAGAAAGACCCGTGCGCTGCACCTTGGACGAGCTGTTTCCAGCCTCGGAGGCTGAGGTCTACCTGGCGCTGGGAGATCACAGGCTGAGTCCCGATATCACCCTGGAGGGGGACGCGCTCGTGGTCACTGCCACAGCCACAGCTAATGCAGAGCAGGAGGGCGCCAGGCAGTTGGTCTGCAACGTGACCCTGGGGGGCGAGAGCCGCGAGACCCGGGAGAACGTGACCGTCTACAGTAAGAGGGAGTGAAGCGGAACGGCCGCGGCTCAGGGGTAGAGCCAGAGGAACTGGAAGGAGGGGCAAAGGATGGGCGGGGCCTTAGTATAGGAATAGCCGTGGTTCCAAGTCCCTAACGGGTGGGAAGGTTGAAGGACTGAGACTGAACAGCTGTAGAGGGAGAGTCTGAGCCGGCGCCGAGGGGAAACATCGCAAACCCGACGAGGACCCTGTAAAGTTGTGGCCAGACGACCTCAAGGGGCGGGGTGGGAAGGGGGCGGAGCCTAAGCATCCGGAGAGGCGGGGCGCGGTGCCCACGGGTGGGCGGCACTGCCGGGAGAGTTCGGGCAGATGAGGGGCAGCCTCGACCCGCAAGGAGAGGCGTGGTCGGTGGACTCCCGGCCAATGCCCCGTCCCCAGGCTTCCCTGCGCCGGTCCTGACCCTGAGCGAGCCCAGCATCCCCGAGGGGAAGGTGGTGACAGTAACTTGCGCAGCTGGACCCGGAGCCCTGGTCACACTGGACGGAATTCCAGCCGTGGTCCCGGGGCAGCCCGCCCAGCTTCAGCTAAATGCTACCGAGGACGATGACAAGCGCAGCTTCTTCTGCGACGCCAGCCTCGAGGTGGTCGGGCAGACCCTAAGCAAGAACGAGAGCGCCGAACTCCGCGTCCTATGTGAGTTGGTCTTTAACCTCTCGCCTCCCTCCTCGTGATTTCCAGCGGCCTGTCCGCTCCCTGGCCCTGCTGTGGAAGTGGGGCTTTTCCTGAAGGACCGCGTCTAGCTTCTCAGTGGCCCATGCCCCTGCCTGCAGACGCCCCTCGGCTGGATGATTCGGACTGTCCCAGGAGCTGGACGTGGCCGGAGGGCCCGGAGCAGACGCTGCGCTGCGAAGCCCGCGGAAACCCGGCGCCCTCCGTGCACTGCGAGCGGCCTGAAAGCGGGGCGGTGCTGGCGCTGGGCCTGCAAGGTCCGGTCACTCGCGCTCTAGCCGGCACTTACCGCTGCACTGCGGTCAACCACCAGGGCGAAGCAGTCAAGGAAGTGACGGTGACGGTGGAGTGTGAGTCCGGGTGCACAGGCGCATTTCTGTTTCTCAGGGTCTAGGGGTAACTAGCCTACAGGGAAGAGTGGGTCCTAAATGTGTCTTTGGGCACGATTTTGAAAAACGGAAGAAGCTGGTGAGCGGGATTAGGGGAAGATCTTGCAGAAGGAGGGAGGGGGAGAGGCAGATGTGTCCCTAAGGGTCTGCGGGTGGCGTGTGGGCAGAATCTTGGGAAGGTGGGCTTTGCAAGGCATTTAATAGTTTCTAGGCCAAAGACTTGGGGACAAGCCTGTGGGTACTTTGTAGGAATCAGAAAAAAAGGACTCAAAACAGCTCACCACCCTACCAGGCTAAAATCTCTTTGGTTTAGTGTCTCTGGGCAGGGCACAGCCTGCCCAACCCTTTGTGACCTCCCTCATAGGGAAAGAGGGTCTAGGGACATTAGGCCAGTCCCCAAACCTCGAACCCAACAACACTTCCTTCTCCAGACGCCCCATCGCTGGACAGCATGGGCTGCCCGGAACATATTACATGGCTGGAAGGAACAGAGGTCTCCCTGAGCTGTGTGGCGCACGGGGTCCCGCCGCCCAACGTGAGCTGTGTGCACTCTGGGGAGGCCGGGGTTGTGGAGGGCCTGCTGCATGTGGTGCGGCAGCACGCAGGAACCTACCGCTGCGAAGCCACTAATGCTCAAGGCTCTGTGGCCAAAACTGTGGCCGTCACAGTGGAATGTGAGTGGGGACAACACGGGGCAAGATGGGGTATGTCAGGATAACCCTGGCCTGACTTCCAGTCCCTATGTGACCTTCTGCTCCCCAGATGGCCCCAGTTTTGAGGAGCAGAGCTGCCCGAGCAATTGGACGTGGGTGGAAGGATCTGGGCAGCTGTTTTCTTGTGAAGTGGATGGAAAGCCAGAGCCAAGAGTGGAGTGCGTGGGCTCAGAGGGTGCCAGTGAGGGGTTGCTGCTGCCGCTGGCCTCCCCAGACTCTCCTCCCGGAGTCCCCAGCATCGCGAGTGGACTGGCACCTGGTATCTACATTTGCAACGCCACCAACCGGCATGGCTCCATGGTCAAGACTGTCGCCGTGAGCACGGAGTGTGAGCGGGGCCCAGGCTGGCGGGGAAGTGGGGTGGCCCAGGGTCGGGGACCCTCCCTGATGTCTCCCCATGGCTGCTTTGCAGCGCCGCCGCAAATGGATGAGTCCACCTGCCCAAGTCACCAGACGTGGCTGGAAGGGGCTGAGGCAGCAGGGCTGGCCTGTGCTGCCCGGGGTCGCCCATCCCCACAAGTGCGCTGCTCCCGGGAGGGCGTGCCCCGGCCTCAGCGGCTGCGCGTGTCCCGAGAGGATGCGGGTACCTATCATTGCTTGGCTACCAACATGCATGGCACGGACACCCGGACGGTCACCGTGGGCGTGGAATGTGAGTGGGAGCAGCACCCCTTAGAGGACCCTCGGTTCCCAAACCGGTGACTTGCAGCAGTGGGATTGTCCAGTGCAGTTCAAGGGTAACTCCTTCAGGCCTCCCCCTCCTGGGGACAAGGATTCCCGGTCTAAACCTGAGGGTAATGAAAACTCCAGGGAACAGGCGCCCGCGCCCCCTCAGATTCTAGGTCAGAAGGGCACTGGTGCAGGTCCCCACTTCCTCTCCTTCATTAAAGCTGGGCAGAGGATTTTAGTGCTGACTATGGCCGCACAGTAGGCGGAGGTGGTGGCTGGGGCGAAAGGCCGGATCCCTGCCCACCCATCTGAGCAGGACTTTCCGATTGCGGTGGGCGGAAGGGCCCTTGGTCAGTGCCTGGACCGGCTCTGAGGGGCTCCTCCATGTCCTCTGCAGACCGGCCGGTGGTGGCCGAGTTGGCAGCCTCGCCTCCCGGAGGGGTGAGGCCTGGCGGGAACTTCACGTTGACCTGCCGCGCAGAGGCCTGGCCCCCAGCCCAGATCAGCTGGCGCGCGCCCCCCGGGGCCCTTAACATCGGCCTGTCGAGCAACAACAGCACGCTGAGCGTGGCGGGCGCCATGGGCAGCCACGGCGGCGAGTACGAGTGCGCAGCCACCAACGCGCATGGGCGCCACGCGCGACGCATCACAGTGCGCGTGGCCGGTAAGTGGCAGTTGGGGGCGGGGCGAGGGATCTGCAGGGGGCGTGGCCTGCGCCTTGGGTTCCCCGGCCCCCCAACCCGGTCCTCGCTTCCCTCTCCTTCCTGGTAGTTGATGGGGCAGGGCAGAAGGCAGGGTCACCCTGACGAATGGGGCTTTGATGGCGTGTTTTGGGTGGAAGGTGGAGGAAGAGGAGACGGACTGCCGCTCAGGGGGAGGGACCCTCTAGGGCTGTGACGGCTCTGGGAGGGGCTTATTAGCTTGGGGTAGGTCCTGTGTGGTAAAGACCAGCCAGTTCACCCCTCACTGTGCCGCTGTGGAGAAGTGTTGGAGAGGACGTAGGGCAGAGGAAAGGGGTGACGGGGAAGATGGGGGTGACGGGCGTGGGGGGTCTCCCCCAGATCCCCTCCCTCCCACTTCGTGTGTCTTGGGCTTTCCGGGGTGAAGGAATGACCCGGTTCTCCCTGCCCTCATCCTCTTGGGGGTGAAGAGAGTTGGTTGACTTGGAGGTGTCCCTGAGGCTGGAGACTTCTAGCCTCATGTGCTGAAGTGATGCGTAAAACGGGTCTGGGGTCATACCAGCGCTCGGGGTAGCCTTTGGGGGCTTTCTCCTTTCCCCCATCCCACGCTGTGAGTTTCCTGGGGTTCCCTGCCAGGCCGGTGAGGACTGACCTCGCCCTTGGGAGGGAACAGAGGTGGCTGGGCTTGGGAGCCTTGAGCTGGTCCACTGTCTTTGAGGATCTTCCCCTGCAGGTCCCTGGCTGTGGGTCGCCGTGGGCGGCGCGGCGGGGGGCGCGGCCCTGCTGGCCGCCGGGGCCGGCCTGGCCTTCTACGTTCAGTCCACCGCTTGTAAGAAGGGCGAGTATAACGTGCAGGAGGCCGAAAGCTCCGGTGAGGCCGTGTGTCTCAACGGCGCAGGCGGCGGCACTGGCGGGGGCACCGGCGCTGAAGGTGGAACCGAGGCTGCGGACACCGCAGAGGCGCAGGCCGGGGGCGAGGTCTTCGCCATCCAGCTGACGTCGGCGTGAGCCGGTTCCCCTCTCCCCGCAGGCCGGGGGACGCCCCCCAGAGGCACACGGGGGCTTATTTATTGTTCTATTTTATTTATGTATTTATTTATTCATTCATTTATTTATTCAGTTCCAAGGGCATCACACCCATTTTCTACCCCCCCCCCCAATAAAGTTTTTATAAAGGACTCTGGGTCCGTCCACTTCAGTCTCTGCCTTGAGGAAGCACCCAAGGCTCCAGTCCCAACCCTGAGGATTATTCATACATGGACTCTTTTGTTTGTTTCTGAGGACCTACTGTGTGTCAGGGACGGTCCAAGGCGCCTTCATGCGGTGTGAGCTGGAGGGTGTTCTCTCCGTGTCCATTTTCCTGCTCTCAGCCAACCTTGGGCTGGGGTGGGGACCGCACTCCTTCCTCCAGCTCCCTGCCCCTTATCTCTTCCGCCCAGCACTGCCCTCTAACCCCGCTAACTCGTGGGGTGGGAGCTAGGTGATTCCCCCAGGCCTGGTTCCTGGCAGAGCAGAGGCTGTCTTCCCAGGATGGGTGGAGCCCCCTCCCAGGGGTCTGGGCAGTGGGCTCCTATCCTGAGGTTTTGCCAGGATGAGGAAATGCGGACAGTGACTGCACTATGAGTGAGATGTCCCTCCCGTTAAAGGGTTCCTCATGTTAGAGTGTGCCTCCCTGCCCCACCCTCAATGTCACCTCCACCCTGTGTCCATCCACCGTGCCTCAGTTTACCCCAACGTGCCTTTTGACTGTCACGATTCAGATGAGATGCATGCAACCCCCTCCGCACACCACCGTCTCGCTCACCCTCTGCAGCATAAGGAGAGAACAGCTGGCCTCCCCCCACTCTGGCAGTCTCTGCCTCCCTCAAAAGCAGGAACAGAGCCTGAGAGAAGGAAGCAATCCCGGACAGCTCCCACTCTGTCAGCTGCCCTAGGCAAACATTTCCTGAGCAAAGGTAAGAACAGGAAATGGGGGATGCTGGGAGACTGGGGGGTGGGAGGAACTAAAGGCCAAGTCTGTATACAGCAGGCAACAGCACAAGGATGATGTGGCCCCTCCTGTCACACACACCCTTAACCACCTCCCTCCACTCCCACCAGCCTCCCTGAGGTTCCTTGAGTCCCACCAAGTCCAGGCTGCCACAGGGCCTTTGCTTTTGCCATTCCCTCTGTCTGGACGGTCCTCCCCTCAAAGTCCCACAGCTAGTTCCTGATCCTCAGGCTTCTATACAAATGTCAGAGGCCTTGGCTGTCTCTCCTCAGAGAAACCTCACTGAGGTAGCCCTCCAACCCCTTATCTCCTTATAGATTTTATTTTCATATTTTAGATATTTAATTGAGTACTTGTTTACTGCCGTTTTAGAATATTGGCTTCACTAGAGCAAGGGATGTTTTTTCTAGTCACCACAAAGTGTCCCCATTGGGGCCTGGTGCACAATACTTTCTCAATAAATGCTGAATAAGTGGGTAAAAACAGCCGTGAGTTCACAGGGACACGGTCTGAGACCTTCGTATGTTCAATGTGTGTCCCCAGAGAATTCCCATGCTGGGCTGTGGGGTGGCCGATTGTGGCTTGGACCCTGCAGTCACTGCAGTCATGGTCCTGGTGGAAAGATGAAGGTGAATGAAATAAGCCCAAAGCAGTAGAGAACTGAAGATTCTGGTAGGTTCTAAGAGGGAGACCAGTGAGGAGCTGAACTAGAGCCTGACACAGCGTGGGAGTAGGGTATACATTTTAGATTGGGTGGTCAAGGAATGCTGCCCACCCTCCCAGTAAGGAGAGGACAGCAGCTATGGGAGACACGGGGGAGGGGCTGCTGAGCTGAGGAATGGTGGCACGGAAGGAGTCAGGGATCCGAGTGCTGAGGAACTGGGCCCAGGCCTTCCCCACAGGCTCACCCAAGAGAGACAAAGAGGGTTTCACAGGGGCTCCCCTTCCTGAGGTGTGTGGCCAGGCAGGTCTCACTTGCTGCCACAGAGGACCACCCCCCCCCCCACCCTGGCTGTATCCCGCCAGTCCTCCCAGTGAGCACTGGTACCCTGTGTGTTCTGGGGAACAGCCACAAGACTGAGCTCTGGCCAGGGCCCTCTTCTCCTACGTGGCTTCTGGCTTCAGGCTAGGGACACCCTTTGGTGGGGTTAGAGAGCTCTTGGAAGAGGAAGAGGGGGCCACCGAAGGGACCACTGTGCGTGTATCACTGTGTGCCAATGTGTGTGTCACCCGGGTGTATCTTCTGTGTTGTCATGCGTATCTCATGTGTCCACGGACACATGTGTCTATCAGATGTGTGTGTGTCAATGTGGGTTTCTGCCTAGCGTGTGGTCTGTCTCACGTACGTGTCAGCACATGTGGGTGTGTGTGGCTCGTATGTGAATGTGTGTCAGCCCACACACACGTATCTGTCTTGCCTTTATTTTTTTTAAGATTTTTTTTTTAAGTCATCTCTACACCCAACCTGGGGCTCAAACCCACAACCCCAAGCTCAAGAGTTGTACACTCCACCGACCAAGCCAGCCAGGCACCATGTGTGTCTGTCTTTCTACAAGTGTTCTTTGTCTCTGCAAGGGGTAGCTGGTGCCCTATGTGGGATGTTGTGGTGAATGTGGCTAATTCTCGGGGTGGGGGGGCTGGTCCCTGTGTACATGGGTGTGTGTGTGTCCCTCAGAATCCTAGTGAGAAAACACGCCCCCACAGTGCTGGCACGGGGGAGGGAAATGTGCATGAGGTGGGATCCCCAAGTCACAGCGCCCGTTCTCAGAGTCGTTTGATTCTTTATTGCTGTTGCTGTCCACAGTCGGAGTGTCACTGCTGAGAACATTTTCGGAGGGGAGGCTCAGCCCAACCTGATGGGACCAGGGGCCAGAGAGGGGGACAGCGGCCCCCTGAGACAGGGACTCTGGAGCCCGAGGCCTGGGTCTTCCACCTGGGATCCCTGAATGGGAGGGGACAGAGAAGAGGTAGGCTGGGCCCCTGAAGACCCAAGTCTTTTTCCCCCACTCCTCCCAGGAGGGCTTCTGCCCAACCCCCGCCCCTGGAGAAACTGAGTCAAGATGGGCTCAGCCGGGTGAGGAAAGGCTTACCCTTCCTGAGTCGGGCCTTGGTGGGGGCCCAGGGACAGCCCGCATCTGCCACATAACTTCTTGGGCTGCACACTTTTCCTGGGCACCAGCCAGCAGCTGGAGCAGCGGGTGCCGTATTTCTTGTACCTGGGGCGGGGGTTGGAGAAACCACCATCAGAACGCAGCAGGAGCCCAGAAACTGCCGTGCAGGAACCACTTTCCCCACGGCTGAGGGTTTCCCCTCCCAGAGCCCCACACTGGCTAAGCACCCAAACTCCCTCCACCCTGAGGACCTGATACCACAGGCATTGCAGAGAGGGGTCCCATCTTCAGCATCTCTCCAGAGGGGGGTCCTTTGGGTCCTACAGGAAGCACAGCACCGGGGCCCTGAAGGGGCAGAGATCCAAGGGTAAGGGCCAGAAGCCAAGAAGCCGGGTTCACGAAGCCTGTGCAGGTGGGGCATTTTGCTAGTCGCTGCCACGGCCCCACCTGGCCCTGGGCCAGCCCTGGGTATTACCAGATCGAAGACAGAGGGAAAGCCAGGAAGGGAGACAGATGGCAAAGCTAAGCAGAGGAGGAAACCGGGGGCGGGGGTGACTCAGCCTGAGCGGAGGGAGGTGCACCATGACTCCTTCTGGATGGGTCTAAATGGGGAAGCAGGATGGGAAGAAGGAGAGGATGGGAAACTACCCCCCCCCCATATTTATAGCTCTGAAGTCACCAGGACTCACCGAGGGCCTCGCCGCCTCCCGAGTTGGCCTCAGGACCCCCGGCAGGCCCTGCAGAGGGACCCTGAGAGCGGCTACTGCAGGCCAGGCTGGAGAGTACACAGGAGTTAGCATGAGGGGGGACCTGAACCTTGTCCCAAGCAGTGGCCCCTCGGATTTGGAGGGATTTGGAGCATCCCCAGGGAGGCACCTGCTGTCTGAAAGGTCTGGTCTTGCCCCCTCATCAGTAATAATAATGTTAATTATGTGAAGAGGTAAGAAGTCTGGGGCCAGCCTGCCGGCTTGAGACCTCATTTCTCTAGAGACCTCAGTGGGTGACTCCGGATAAGCGATCGCATTGTCTGCACCTCAGTCCCCAAATCTGCAAAATGGGCTTCACAAGGCTTCAGCGAGCCAATAGACACCTCAAGGGCCATCTGTTACCTCTCCTCGTTGTTGTTCCTGACAGGTGGTGGTCATGATCGTTACTGGAGAAAACAGGAGCAGCAGCCCTTGGGATGGTCAGGCCCGTCTCATAGACGGGACCTATGCTCGGACCAGGACGTTGCAGGCTCGCTGTAGCAGGGGCCCAGACTGGTAGCAGGCTGAGCTCTGGCTCAGAGACTGGGCCGTTTATAATGTAGGGCTGGTGTGGGGCGCCCCCTCGAGCCAACGCCCAGAGGCCCTCGCCCCCCCTATTATCACTATAACTTGCAAAAGGGCGCCCTCCTCTGGGCCAGCCCCTACCTGTAGCTGGGTGTGATCTGTAGGCTGGAATCCGGCTTTAGCTGAAACTTCAGGGTCACCCCCTCGAAGCGGGGGTCCACTTTCTCAGCGCCTGGGTGGGGTTTTGACTGCTTCCGGGGCCTCCTCTGGGGTAGGGCTGAGGGGGCTGGGGGAGTCTCCGGGGCCCCTGAGCTGCAGCATGGCTGGCTGACTGGGGCCAGCATGTTCTTGGCATCCCTTGCCAGAGGCGAGGGTCCCAGAATCTCCAAGGCCTTTGGCTCCCAGCAGGGCCCGAGGGCTTGGGTGTCCCGGGCAGGGGGCTGCACCAGCCCCTCTGCTGTTTCTTGGACGAAACGCAGGGTGGTGACCGAGTCCTGGCGTGCAGGCCAGAAGGACCTGGGGACAAGGGACAGGGTGGTCACCCTCAGCCCTGGGCAGCACCTATGTAGCCCTCAGAGACATGGGGGAATTGCGTGGCCTCTGACCCCATGTGACCCCTACATGACCCCAAGGATCCCTCGGGACCAGAACTTCCTTTTAAGTGCCAGTAACTAACACTGTGACCTCTGGATAACCCCAGGAACCAGAGGTCATGACCCTTTGACCACTGGATCAGGTTCGGGGAAGGGGCCGCTCCTGAACGCACCTGCCATTGGGTCTGGGGCATCCTGGGGTCCTTGGTGCCTGCTGAGGAGGGGACGCGCCGGGCGGCTTAGGGTCCAGACACGGCGGCGCCAGCAGCTCTTGCAGCTTCGAGAAGTCTGGGACAGGTTCGGCCTCCATCACGCCCCGGCCCAGTCCCACTTCCCTAGTCACGCCCGGCCCCGCCCACCCCGAGCCCACTCGATGAGCCCCACCTGAGTGGAACAGAACGTGCCTGGTGGGGGCGCTTCTGGCAGAGGCTGCGATGAGCCCCACCTGGGGGCGGGGCGGGGTGAGCGGAGGGTGGGGGGCGGCTGGCAGGCAGCGCCGGGCACTCGGTTCCAAGCACCCCCGCCCCCACCCCTCCGGCCTGCCCGGGTCCCACCCCGGCAGCTCCGCTCCGGTGGTCTTCACACCCTCCAGGCTAGCCTGGGTCCCTCCAAATCCCTCCGCGGCTGCGGGGGCGGGGCCTTGCCACGCGGCTGCACGTGCGCTCCGCTCCCGAGCTCTCCTGGACGGAAGCTTCCAGGTCTCTGCCTCAATTGTACCCCCCGCCCCCACCCCCATGGCCCCAGCGCTACTGTGTGTGGGGGGGGGCGAGATGTGGGGCTCCAGAAGATATGGCCAGAGACCCCCCCCCCCAGGGCCTGCCCTCCCCGTCCCCTTCCCCCCAAGGACACTCAAGACACTGGAGGTCCGTGAGACGGTTTTATTGTTGCTCCGGTAAGACTCCACCCTATCTCCACACCGATTCTCATGAGTTGGGGGGAGGCCTCCCCAGCAGGGCTGGGTCTCCCCGCGGCCCCCAAAACCAGAGCCTGGACATGGGATCTCTCTGAGGCAGGGGCTCTGGCCTTCTGGTTGCTTCCAGCATCTCTCTCCGGCCTGTCCGTGCTCTGGGCTGGGCTGGCAACTTGGGTTTTTCCTCTGGTCCCGACTCCCCAGGGCCACGTGGCTGCCGGTGTCAGTGGGGCTTGGGGACGTGGCCGTCCACGTAGAAGTTCCTGGTGATCTTTGGCAGCGTGAATTCGGCTCCTTCCAGCTCAGGAGTCAGCACGATTTGGCAGCCCAGCCGGGAGTTCTCCTGAAGAAGGGGGGCCATGTCCAGCATGTCGTCTTCCCTGGAGCGAGAAGAGCAGTCAAGGGGGGGCGCGTGGTCCAGCTGGCGCGGGGCCCCCCAGGGCAGGGAGGAGAGAGGCTGGGGCCGCCGGAGGGCCTCGGGACAGCGGGGAGGGGCGGGCCCCGCTCACCTCTCATCGGGAGGAGGCAGAAGGTCCAGGTGGTCCTCGCTCACGTACACGTGGCAGGTAGAGCAGGCCAGGGAAGCTTCACAGGCCCCTGCGGGGGACAGATGAGGTGCCAGTGAGGGGCAGGGTCACGGAGGCACCATGCGGCACAGACAGAAGACGGAAGAGGCCCTTTGTTTCCCCACTTGCCCCTTGTCCGTCAGGGGCCCGCACCGAGGACAAAACCTCCCCCCACACTGATTCGAGTAGCTGTTCCCAAGCTGCATGTACGTTTTGCAAAGGGCTGTCTAGGGTGTCTCATCTCCCAAGGACCCCCCCAGCAGGCTGTGGACCAGACGGTGCACACAGAACTGTAAATGAGCGTGGACTTGACTTCAGTGTGGCTGAGAGGGGAAAGGTCAGGCAGGGTCCCGGCAGCATGTAAGCCATAGCTGGAACCCTGTTGCTGCTGGGCAGACGGGCTTCCTTCTCCTTCTTGCTCCTGACGATGGGACCCGCTTCCTCAACACCCATTGTGGCAGGGGAAGAGACCAGAAAATAAGGGTTGAAAGATACAGAAGCTGGAGTTTGCGGCTTTTCCCCCTGGACGCATTCCCACCCTTTGGATTGGTTGCTAAGAAATGTGCTTGAGGATAATGTCCCTCAGGGTCTAAAATCTTCCCAGGCCTTGGGGCGTCTGGGTGGCTCAGTTGTTGAATGTCTGCCTTCAGCTCAGGTCATGATCCTGGGGTCCTGGGGTCCAGCCCCGCATCGGGCTCCCTGCTCTATGGGAAGCCCGCTTCTCCCTCTCCCACTCACCCTCTCTTGCTGTCTCTGTCAAACAAATAAATAAAATCTTAAAAATAAATAAAACAAAGCCTTCCAAGGCCTTTTTGCAGCCAGAATAAAACCAAACTCTTCAGCTCATTCCTTGAGATCTCCCGACCCCTCATTCATTTCAATTCAGCCACGCTGAATTGCCCCTGCTCAGTTCCAACGCACCAAGCTCGTCCCCACCACAGGGCCTCCGCCCTTGCTGCCCCCTTGCCCTAGAATGTTCTTTTCTCCACTCCTTTACCATGGCTAGAACGTTCTTGCCTTCAGGGACTCAACTGTTCCCCCATTTCCTGTTTCTTATCCTCTCCCCACACCACCTCCGTCCCTGCCTGGCCTTGGGGAGTCTAATTTCTGCACAGCGCTTACCACGATCTCAGGTTACCATCTGAATCTCTGGGTGTACCTGTGCCCCATCAACCTGGCCTGCTCTCTTGTTACTTGGCACTGAGCCTGGCAGGTGGAAGCTCGAGACAGGTTATAAGCGAATGGGACAGATTTCTGTCTCTTCCACAACTTGCTGGATAATGAGGATGAAGCTGCAAGGCAGCCTCCTAACCCAGAACCACCCAGGGGGACTTGGTGACTTGGCCCACCCTCCATGCTCCCTGGAGATAAAATGTCTGGACCCTGAAGCTCCAGGCAGTCCCCAAGGAATCTCATCCCCAGCCCATTCCCAACTCAGTGGAGTCCTCATCAATGAAAGATTATCGAATACTGGAGTCCCAGTGAGGCACACCAGGGGCCGGGCATTCAGCACTAAGTGCAAGAGCAGCCCAGTGAGACAGCAAATAAACTGTCCCCTTTCACAGATGAAGCTTCAGAGGCCCAGAGAGGTCAAGGACCTTGATCAGAGTCACAGAGCTGGTAAGAGGCAAAACCTGAACACAGGCCACTTGCCTCTGAAACTCATGTTCCAATCTCTGTCGTGGGCTCTTAGGATTGGATTCCAGAACAGAACTTGAGGTAGGCCTGCCACGGCCAGCCCCCAACATCCCCACCCCCGATGATATTAAATCAGGCTCTGTATTACAGTCACCTAAAAAATAACCTTATCCATTTTTTTTTTCTCCTTCTTCCAGACTGCCCTTTCCAGCTGCTCACAATGTAATTACATGTTTACTCCTGGGATAACAGTCCCTGTGAAGTTGAAACTGACGTGAAATGACAGGGGTCATGACTGTTTTGTACATTGCTGCCTAGCACACAGTAGGTGTTCAATATACACAGAAGAGTGGCACCGATGGATCAGTGGCTAAAATAAGCGGGCTTTGAATCTAGTTTTGCCACTTACTTGACCTTGAAGCATGTCAACTTAACCTGGGGCTGCTTCCTTACCTATAAAATGAGATAACAGTCTTCCTTATCACATAACCTTGTCATGAAGATTCAGTCAGTAAGTAGGTATTTAATGCGCTTAACATAATGTCTGCTATGATTATCTTTTATTCAGCAAATACAGATTTAATACTGGTTAGATCTAAATAACATGACAGGCAACCGGTAGGTAGCATCACGGTTTCTGATCTCATTCTGAGGACAGGTGACAAAAATGAAACAAGACACTGAGAAGTGCTAGGAAGACAATAAAGCACACTAAGGTGACGGAGGGGCTGGAGGTGGGGGTTTCAGCTAGGCTGAGGGGATGAGATTGTCAGGAATGAGACCCAATGGATAAGGTGGAGCCAGAAGTTCTGGTGGGAAAGTACTTCAGATGTCTGGAGCAGGAAATGCAAAAGCCCTGAGGCAGGAATGAACTTGGCTTTTCCGTGTGAGCAACAAGCAAGAAAGCTCGTTTGCCTAGATTAGAAAGAGGAAGGAGAGAATACAAGCTCCTGGAGAGTAGGAATTTTACTGACCTCTAAGAAACGCTCAATAAATTGCTGTTGAGAGAGTGAAGGGTCAAAGCTGGTCAGGGTTTGAGCCATGGTGAAGAGTCTAGATTTTAGCCACGTTTGATGGGAAGCCACGGGAGAACAATATCTGTGATTTGCAGGGTTTTTAAAACAATGGATAAGGACCTCCCCAAATCCCAATGGCGGGTTCCCACCTTCCAGGTCCACTCCATGGCGCTGGGCCAGGTGGAGCACATTGTCCCCCACTCTGCCGCTCACCGGAATCCGCTGGCCTGACCGGTCTACGAACACCACGTTCACCCTGGGGACAGATGGGGATGCAGATACCAAACTTGATGGTGGGCGCGGTGAGCAGGTAACGTCTAGGTTTAGTTCCCCTCCCCTTGACTGTCAGGGGAATAGGACGAGGTAGAGAGGGGACACAGCGATGAGGCTGCAGGGCAAGGTGGGGACCAGAGGAGCCTCGTGGGATAAAGAAGAGGGGACTTGACCCCCTACACTCACACGTCCCCGGGTCGGTCGGGGCCGCCAGCTTCTTCTTCCCCCGCCGAGCGCGAGCCTGGAAAACACGGTTGGGTGAGCGGCCGCGGCGCGCCTCGCAGGCATCTGACGGATTAACGCAGTCCCCCAAAACGCCCCAGGTACCTGTCGCGCGGAATCTTCTGGTTGTCACTGGCGCCGCTGCCTCCCCGGACCCCCAGGAGCCCACAGGCCGGCTCCACCAGGTTCCCCGGGCCGCCCGCAGCAGAAATCCAGCACTCACGCCTCCCCGGGCCACGGAGGCGGCCATGACAGGCATCACGTGACCCGGGACTGGGCATGCCCAGTGGCAGGCCCGCAACCCGGGAGGCCCGTAATTGCCCGAATACAAGCACTGTCGTTTGAGTGGGGCGCGTGCCAGGAAGGACTCCAGGAAGGGACTGCTAAAGTGCGAGGGAGCCAGGCAGGGTCGCTCCCACAAGACCTGCGGGGCCATCCCCGACTACCCACCCAGGCCCACTGTTTGTCCCAAGAACCAGCCAGCTCTGCTTTCTTTAAAACCATTTACTTACAAACTTTAATTCAGCAAAGGAAGGTCTGTGAGGGAGGACTGGGGAGACGACACCCCCCTGGAGTGGATGTGGACCCCCCAGAGTCAGGGGAGGGAAGCTGGTGGCCCAGCCGGCCAGAAGGAGGGTCCAGGCCGACAGGTCCTGCTGGTAGGCAGGGGCAGAGCTTATCTGCATGAAGTTACTGGACTGGGCACTGGGCCAACAGGAGGCCAGCTCCAGGTGATCTAGCCTGGGAATGGAGAGGCGGAGCTCATCTTCAACATGGGGGTAGCGGGGGAGGGGGTAGACAGCAGAGGCTCAGTGAGATGCACAATACCCGACTCCCAAAGACTGACAGCAAGACTGGTTTAAGCTGGCAGAGAAAACCTGTCTCTGCACCTAGGCCTGGGCAGGAAGGATGATAGGGTTGTTTTGCCAAGACCAAGGCTTTGGCCTTCTACTGTCCTCAGAGTGGGGACCCTGGGTAGAGGGGCCCAATCCCCAGGCCAGAGCCATTTGGTCCTGAGTCAAGCTTCCGGAGCTCGGCATCTAAGAGGCTCTGACCGCAGGTCCTGGGACCCGGCTTTAAGGCATCAGAAGGCAAGGGAACAGTGGCAGGGGCCTGGGGCCCCCCAGCTGGAATACAGGCCAGAGTGGGCAGGCAGGGGCAGGACACAGCCATGCCTGCAGCAGACATGAGAGAAAGAGGGCTGAGCCATTTCAAACCGAAAAGAGTGGAATGAAGGCCCAGACATGCTGGACCTTGAAGGAATCAGAGCTGGGGGTCGTCCTGGATTGTTTTAAAAAATAATACAAATTAGAAAAGGAAACAAAAGTCAATTGTCAAAGTTAAAAAAGGGACAGTCTCTGATCCTCACGGGAGGTCAGGGGAACCTCCAAGGCACTCGAAAGGCCAAAATACAGGAGTGACGAGGCAGGAGAGGACTCCCAGAGAGACAGACACAGGTGGATATGGGGGAGGGGACAGAGAGCAGGCGAGGGCCCCTCTCTCTTAAGGCTGTAGAATTTCCATGCCGGGAGCAGGCCAGAGGTGCACAGCGGCCCCCAGACTCCCCCACACTCCTTGGGTTCCGGCTGGTTGGTCAACAAAGTCTTTTCAGAGATTTTTCTATTACTGAAAGGGGGAAAGAAAAAACACAAACAGAACTCCAGAAAACCCAAAAGCGATTTGGTGCAGGCCCTTGAGCATCTCTGGCACTGGCCCCCTAGAAAATCCTCTTGCGCTTCAGGTAGGAATCTGCGTAGTGGCCCCCAAGGCCCTGGGAGTGCTGGCCCACGTAGCTGCCTTCGGGGCTGGGCTCGGGTGAGGGCAACAGGTGGGCAAAGCTGCGTTTCTGGCCACCCAGTGGGGTCTAGAGACAGAGGGGACGGGGTGGCAAGTCAGGGGCCATCCAGGGGCCACTGCTCCCCAGCCTGGCATGTCCTCGCTGCCACCCCCCACCTCCCCACCTCATGACCCGTACCTTCAGCAGGTGGCTGTGGCCATTGGGCCCGGGACCGAGTCCCAGGAGCCCTTCTCCGGAGCCCAGTGGAGAGGAGCCGACCGCCTGGGAGACATGGGAGAAAGATGGAATGGGAGAGGAAGTGGTCCCCAAGGGCCAGGGGAAGGGGTTTTAGGCTCGAATCCTGCCTCTGCCACTCATCAGCTAGGAGGCTAGGGGAGGAGGAGTTCTTTTTTTGTGAGCCTGTTTCGTCCTCTGTCTACTGGGGTTAATATCGCCCACACCATAGGCCACTGGAGAGGGAGTGAAAGGTGACCAGGAAGGCTGGATATTAGGGGCAAGACAACACAGGTGTGGGGAGGATGGCCTGTCTGAGCTCAGCCCTGCCTAGAACCCCACTCTGCCACAACCTCAGCCAGGACCCAGGGACCAAAGGTCACAGGAGCCCCTGTATTCTGGCTGTCCCTAGGGCAATTGGTGGCTGGGGAAGCTCCTCACCTTGTTAAGGTGGCTCTGCTTGAGGCCAGCCTGCAGGCCACTGGTGAAGTAGGAAGTGGGCGAGCCCGAATAGAAGTGGGAGAGGGTTCCCCCACCGCCCCCGCCGCTCCGTTCTCCGAAACCACTGGGTGGGGGGGACATCTGCAGAGAGGGGGCGGGCCGAATGAGAGAGAGGACTAGTTCCACCTGCTTTTGCAGACCCTCCGAAATGCACCCCCACCCGCTCCCTGGACACCAAAATGCCCCCTGCACCAGTGACTAGCTTTGGTCACTGGGACGAGCAGCATGATGGCAAAGGCAGAGGGGCCTGGCCTCCCTGCTTCCTCTGGGGAGTCCTGGGGCTACCACCACCATATGTGGGCCACTCTCACAGGGTGGTATGCTGGAGAATGAGCTCCGGGAGCTAGTCATTGTCCCAGCTGAACCCCCCACCGCCCCGCCCAGTAACTGCTAGGTATGTGACTAAAACCAACGCAGACGACTGAGCCCCAGCTGAGCCACCAGGGAACCACCCGCTGGCCTCCGTGACGGAGAAATCAAGTATCTGCTGTTCTGAGCCACCAAGTGATAGGGCTGCTTGTTATGCGGCAAGAGCTGACTGATACACCCAGGAGGCAAGCTGGCCATGGCAAGCCCTTACTTTGTGTCGGCTGGGTCTGTGAGGCCCTAGTGTGGGCTCCCGTGGGTGGGAGAAGAGCCGCCGAGGTCCCACATCCTGAAGGAAAGGGGGAGAAGCATGTTGGGTCGGAGTCCACGCCAGCCTCACCCCTGGCTGAGTTCCAGGGCTCTGCTGCTCCCGGGGAAGTCTGGCCCCCTCCAGCAGGAGGCACACTCGACTGTGTGTGGGCAACTTCCAAGTGCAGGCTGGGCAGCTGGAAGGAGACAGGGTGTGCGCCCCACAGCAGGGAGGGCTTCCACATCGGCCCTGGAGGCGGCTGCTGTGAAGGCGTGTGGCCCCCGTGGGGGAAGGTGTTCACAGTGTTTCAGGAGCAGCTGCCCATCTGGGGTGTGTGAGGTCTTTTATACCTTAGCGTCAACATTTATCTCAGTTGTTATTTGTTTTTAATCCAGCGTGGGCCAAACAATACAGGGGGCCTGCCAGTGGCCGGGCTCCAATGGCTGACTGGGATTGGGGGCTGGGATCATGGAAGGAACAGCTCTCCAGGGACAGGGACAGGAGTCGGAGAAGGGAGAAGACAGAAACCAACAGGACACCGCGCCTTGTCTCGAAGAGACAGAAGCACAGCCTAACGCCTCTCAGGAGAGACAGACAGACAGAAAGCAGGTCTGATGTGCAGAGACAGACCTGTGACTCGGGGCAGGGACTGTGTGTGGCACCTTTCCCCCAATCTCCCTAGTGCTCGCCTGGCCATCAGCACTTGAGAAATAATGCTCTGGAGAATGACCTGCTCTAAGGGGACAAAGGGCCACAGCAGCGGCCCCCGGGAGGGCTGACCACACGGCGGCTAGGTACTCACCGAGGGGTAGTCGAAACCACAGCTGTCAGGCAGCCCTGGTTCAGGGGGCAGGCGGGTGCTGGCGAGAGGGCTGAGCAGGCGGGACTTGAGCTGGAAGGCTTTGCTGCTGCCGCCGCCGCCGCCGCCACCTCCAGGGGCTGGGGGGTTAGGCAGGTGGCCCTCAGCCAGGCGGCGGCTTCTCCCTGTGCCTCCCCAGCCCCGGGCCTCCTTACCCGCCAGGTTGCTGGCCGGGAGTAGGCTGTGTAGATTCAGGTAGGGATTCAGGGGGATCCGGAAGTCCTTTGGGGGTTCCCCCAGCAGCGAGACCTGTGGTGGAAGGGCTGGATTCGCGAGGGCCCCTGGCAGGCGGGGTCTGGCAGGGCAGGAGGCCGGATTGGTACTGGATACAGGGTGGGGCCTTACCCCAGGGGGTGCTGGCAGAGGTCCACTGTCTTTCTGGAGGCTCCTAAGGCCGGCGCCTCGGAGTCCCACTGGGGCCGGGGGTGGAGTGAGCTGGGCTGCTGGGGGACCCAGGCCTATGGCTTCCCGGTCACCGGCAGAGGGACCAAGGAGTGGTGGCAGCAGAGGTGGTGGCTTCCCTCGCCGAGGCGGCAGCTCCGGGGGCAGGGCCCCCCCTACAGGGAGAAGGAGGTATTGGCGCCCAACCGGAAAGGACCCATCTTCCAGGGGTCCTGGGCCTCCCCTAGGACTGGGACCAGCAGGTACGCACGCGGTGGGCACTGCGGAGAGCCCTCTAAGCACGTCGCCTCCCAGGCTCCTTCCGGCCACCCTGGGAGGTGGGGGCCCAAGTGACGGCTGGGGTCACTGAGACCCAGAGAGAGATGGGGTCATCCACCCCCACCCGGTAAGGAAAGGGGCTCAGAAAGGGGGAGAGGGAACGGGTCCAGAAAGATGAGTAGGGGCAGGGTCTGTGTTACCTGCAGGCAGTTCCCCGAGGAGGGGGTTGGCCGGCTGGGCCCCAGGCTGAAGGGCGCCCAGGGGAGAGTCTCCCAGGATCCCAGGCTTCTGGAGACAGAACACAATCGGCTGGAGATGGGCCAGCGTGGCCCGGGCAGGAGGCACCCAGCACGCCCAGACCGCAGGCCCAGCCAGTCACAGGCACACACGGACATGGGCTCCCACATCCCAGCCATCACCCTTCCGGCCACCCAGTGGTGACAGAGGGCCTCCAGCACACCAGGCCCCGGGAAGACCCGGGGACATGCACCTTATGCTCAGGATGTTAGGGCCCACCACCCTGCACTGCCAGCCACTGTCAGACACACGTAAGATGACGGTCCTTCCCAGGCACACACTGTCCCACACCCGGTCCCCTTGCTGATGATCAGGGAAGCACAGTCTCCAACACAGGGTAACAGCCACACGTGGAGCCACTTTCAGCCCCACAGGCCCCTGAGGCTGTCAGTGATGGTCACACACCCCCACGTCACTGACTTGACCCTAATGAACCAAACCGGGTAGGTCAGCAGCATGTGTGTGGATGTGTGTGTACAGGGGTGTGTGTGTGTGTTATCTTGGTCTGTACAGGTCTCCATGTCTGTGCGTTGAGAAGGTGGGAGTGAAACACCAGCAAGCGACTCTCCTGTGAAGCCTGGACTTTCTCTCCCAGACTGTGTCATCGCCGGAGTCCTGAGCACCTGCCTTCACCCCACCGACGAGAAGCCACTGGCACATGCGAGCGGGGTGTGACGTGGACCAACATGGAGCCGGGGTGTGCGTATGGATACGGAGGGCCCAGGGCCGTGGGCCGTGCAGTTACCTTCTGACTCTGGGTCTGCAGGGCGAGCTGCAGCAGTGCGGTGGACAGGGCGGGCCCGTTGAGCAGCGGCATGGCCGGAGGTGCGCCCAGGAGGCCTGGGGGAGATCGGGGAGTGAGCGGTGAACCCAGGATGGAAGCGCCTGCCCCCGTGAAGCACAGCCCCGGGCTTGAAGCTCCCTGAAAGCAACCAATATCCCCCAAAAGAGGACCAGAAGGAGTGTGCCGCAGGGAGGGATGGCCCTTTCACTAGCCTGCCTCTCTGCTGCTAGCTCTGCTTCCCCCGGGAGGGGCTCGGGGCCCTGCTCCCTCTGTGGTGCTCTCCTCCAGCCCCTGCTCATGGGCTCGAGTCACTTAGCAGTTGGATGGGAAAACAGTCCATGGAGGCGCCGGGTTCCAAGAGAGCTGCGGACCCTGGCCGCCACTTTGCCTGGCCCCACCTTACCCTGCTTGCCCCCTGCACTGCCGTGGAGCAGGGGGTTCAACAGCAGCTGGAGGGAGGCGGAGGGCCCCAGGTTGTTGAGCAGCTGCAGGAGGTTGGGCTCGGGCAGGAGCCCTTTGCCCCGATTGAGGGCCTGCAGAGAGAGAGGGAAGAGCGGCTTAGAGCCCCGCCGGGCCGCAGGGCCGCGGGCTCACCCGTCCCTCTCATCCTGAGTCCAGCTGACACCCTGACTTTTCAAGAGAGGAGGGTCTGGCCCCTGGGTGCCCACCCCCACCCCCGGGGGCACACCTCCCAGGCACGCACTCACCGTGGCCTGCGCAGCGATGAGCGCAGCCAGCATGCTGCGGCCGGGGGGCCCAGGGGCACAGAAGGAGACGCGCAAGTGGCTGCCCCCCAGCGCCAGGCCGTCCGCCCGCTGCTGTGCCTCTTCGGCCATCTCTGCAGTCTCGTACTCCAGCACAGCGAAGCCCTTCAGCTGCCCATCCTGGCCGTATGCCAGCTGGCGGGGGAGGGGGGCGGGGGGCGGGGAGGAAGACGTGAGCACCCAAGTGGCAGTGGCTGCTCTCATGTGAAGTGACAACAGTGCCCAGACTTGGCTCCTCCTGACAGGGAACCTCTCCAGACGGGGTGGGTTTTTAGATCTATACTCTTCTGAGCCCTGTTCTTGCAACAGCTCATCGAATCTTCTGGATGGCCCTAGGAAGCTGCATCCTACCCATTTTTCAGAGCGGACAACTGAGGCTCAGAGGTTGACATGCCCAAGGTCACGCAGCTGGTTAGAGCACAAAGCTGGGATCCACCTCGCATGGGTCAAGTGCCCTGGGCCTCAGACCAGCGCCACCTGGGGACTCTGATGGGGACCACGAAGCACACGAAGGCGCAGGGAGGTGGAGTTACAGAGCTGTGAAGGGGTGCTGGGGTGGGGAGAGATGGGTGGCTCTGACACTGCTCCACTGAGCCTCAGGCTGAAGACACGCAGCCAGGGCTGGAGAGAAAGGACACAGCTTGGGGGTGAAACACGTGGCCTCCAAGCTCGGGTTCAAGACCAGACGTGTCAGTTGAGAGGGAAGGAATACAGCCAGTCAGGGCCCCCACCTCTCCTGACAGCAACCTGTGGGTTAGGCCCACAGTCCCTTATGCAGACTCTGGGGTCAGATGTGTCCCGGGATGGAGACGTTTTTGGAGGATGCTGCATGTGCTGTGTGTCACGTGTTCGCTCCCCCACCACCCGGGTCTGTCTCTGCAGCAAGACACAAAGATAAAGGCCACAGGTACCCTCCTCCCCGCCCCCGTCAGGTCAGGTCAGGCTGTGCCACCATGTGAGCCTGCCACCTGCTCAGGGAACAAATGGGCACGGTGGTGCTGTCCCAGGGCAGGCAGATCCCAGGCGAGCGCCCGGTCGGACTGTGCCCGCCGCAGGCTGGGTGCCATGGGGGCTGGCCCAGCATGTCGCAGAGCCTGGCACGGGCAGCGCTCCCACTCTGCAGGGGAGGAAACGGGTTCCGACAAGGGCAGTCCCTGGCCTGGGCCACAGAGCCGGAGCTGGGAGCGGACAAGGCCATGCTGCTGCCCTCAAGAAACCACCTCTGGGCGGCTCTGGCCGTTTCAAGAAACAGTGATGCTCCTTGGTCCCCAGCGATGCATGTCCATCCACAGAGGACAGCAGGGCCCACGAAACGAATATGGGCATCCCTGACAGCAGTGAGAAAGCTGTCTTACGTCTGAGCATGGAAATATTCCCAAGACCAAGCGGAAGAACCAAACCAAAGCAGGCCCGGCCGTATCTGGGTCAGGCAGAGGGCAGCGCAAGGACATCCGCACGCATCTGCTTGAAATGCGTGGTAGAATCTCGCCGGAAGGAGACACCATAACCGGCTCTGGGCAGGGGCTGCGGGCAAAGCCGCCTTTGCCACTGACCTTCTGCACCTGCTGAATTTCCAAACAGGACTGGACTGTCCATTCGCAAAAATAAATAAAACGGAGAAGGCTTCTGACAACACCCAGAGCCTTGGGATACCTGCTTTATTAGCGTCTACAGCACCGCTGGAGACCGGCCCACGAGGGGCTGGCAGAGTGCGCAGAGTGGGCCGCTCGGGCGCTGCCTGATGGGCTCAGCTTGGTGATACTGAGAATGACACTCCCCACCAGGACGGCCAGTTCCCAGCTCTGCGTCCCGCCTTCTTGGAAGGTGAGGGTGCCCCACTCAGGACTGGGGGACCCTGGGGTCAGCGGCTGGACCTCGACCCCCAGGGCCCTCTTATTGGCAGGCTGGTGTGGGCACCTCACTGCACATGCCCAGCCCTGGGCCTCGCTCTCCTCATCTGTGAGCTGGAGCCAAAAGGAACCCACCTCTAAGGGTGGTTGTGGGGATTCAAGGAGACGCTACTCCCCGGGGGCAAGGAAGGGAGGTGCTCTCGGCGTGCCCCTGCTCCGGGTGCCCAGGTAGGGGGGCTCCGGCTGTCAGCCTGCCTCTACTAAGCACTTCAGCTTCGCCTCTGACCAAGGCCCAGATGCACATCTTCTAACAAAATGTTCTCTTGCAGGGGAAGAGAGAGAAGGGTCAAAGGGCAAGTGAGGCTTCACGGCTCATAGAGAGGGAGAGTAAGGCTCAAACCTCAACGTGCCTCACTCCTGAGTCCGGCCTCCATTCAACCAGGACACGTACTCTAAGTGGAACCATGAGCAAGGAGCCATTTATAATAACTCAATCACAAATCACTGCTAGCCCCATTTCCAGATGGGGAAACTGAGGCTTGGAGCGAGAACTGATCGTTGGTCAAGGCCCTGCTGTCCCACCCCCGCAAGACAGGACAGGGCTGCCAAGCTATGTCATCTGTGTCCTGAGCCCTCCACCCGGACCTAGCATGTGGCAGGTACGTCACGGAAGGCAGCAGCGTGACCAATTGCAGAGTGAGCGAGGCATGGGCTTTCTAAGACAGTGGAGTCCCCAGGCCCCAATACTCCATTTACACGAGGGAAGCGGGAGCCGCCCCTGGCCATAGAACTGGGGGGATATGGGGTTAGAGCCTGTACGGCAGCTCCGTCAGGCTGCCTGGGGGCCCCTGGAGCCAGGCTGTGGCCTTCCAATCCTGGCCCTGCCACGCCCCTCTGGCTGTACAGCCCCGGGTAGGGCACTTGAACTTGTGCCACCTGAAAACGGGGTTATTATCTGCCTCCGTGGGCAGTTCTAGGATGAAGGGATTCTCAGCAACACGCTCAGCGGGTACTGAAGGAGTGCCTACGTGGGGCTCTGTGGGTAAGAGGAGTGGGTCTGGCCTGCTCTCACACCCCCGTGCCTGCCACAGGGCCAGCCACGCACACTGGAGTGCATGACACATGCCACTCGGATGAAACAGATACCATTCTGCCGACCTGACGTGCCGAATCCCTTTTTATGGAGGGAAACTGTGACTCAGAAAGTGACTGACTTGCTCAAAGCCACAGGGCAGGGCTGGAATCTAGCCAAGCCGGACGTCCTGACCTCCAGGCTCACACGGGACTGTGGCTGTCTTCGGACAGCCTCCCCAAGGCCAGACCCGGGAGCCACAAGGCCCCTCTGCAAACGTCTGAGGAACACGGGAATGGGAGAGAGAGGTGACCAGCCTCGCACCCAGCTCTCTCAAACGCGGCCTCACCTGCACTTGATAGGAGGCTCAAGGCCACCAAGGTTCAGCAAGTCGCTAAAGGGTGCCCAGGAATCTAAACCCCAGCCATCTGGCTCCGGGCTGGGCTGTCACCCACTACACCACGTGGCCTTTCTAACAAGAACCCCATTCAAAGTGGCACCGCCGCTGCTTTACTGAAAAGGGACTCAGGAGATTAGAAAAGGCAGGTGACTCCAAAGGGCCCATCCGAGGCACTCTGTCCCTGGCCCCGATCCCCCAGGCTCCTGCACCAGGCCCAGGGCTCACCTGGCAGAAGGTGGGCGTGTGGACCGCCGACAGCGCCCGGCGCAGGGCGTCCACGTCGCTGAAGCCGGGGGGCAGGCGGTCGACACAGAGGCAGCGGGAGTGCAGCAGCACGGGGGTCAGCTGCCCGGCGTCCGTCCAGTGCACGTAGAGGGTGCGCGGGCCCAGCGGCTTGCCCAGCAGGTCCGACTTGGCACGGGCGGCCGAGTCCTTCTTCATGTACTCCGCGAAGCCATAGCCCTTGGAGTGGCCGGTGCGCTCGCTGTAGACCAGGAAGCAGCGCTCCAGGCTGCCGAAGGGCCGCACCAGCTCCTCGAACTGCTGCTGCGTGAAGCTGGGGGGCAGGTTGGCCACGCACAGCAGCGCGTCCGTGGGCTGCAGCTGCACCGACAGCTCGCGCTCCCGCAGGCGGCTCTGGTGGAAGGCGCTGATGGCAGCCTCTGCCTGCTCCCCGTTCAGCAGGGTCACAAAGGCTGCAGCGGAAGGGGGTGTAGGCTCAGGAGGCACCCTGAGGGGCAAGCCCCCCCACCTCCCTCTATACCTTGCATGACCTCAGAATACCTAACAACCAGAACGTGTCAGAGACCGGCCGAGGGAATGGCTGGCAGCCTTGAGGCCCGGGTGCGGGGCCCTCCTGCCTCCCTGAGCCCTGCTCCCTGCTCTCGTCCCCAATCCCCACCCACAGCAGGGCTCACCCAGTGTGTGCCTGGCTGGGTCCTACATGCATCTAACTCAGGGGCTGTGTGGCAGTGGTTCAGGATGTAGTCGCTGGGGCCTGGGCTTCCAGTCCAGCCCCTGAATGGCTCTGGGGAGCTCTGGGGTCTCAGTTTCTTCATGGGAAATGAGAGAACTTACTCCTGACCACCCCTGTTGGGCCAGCAAGGAAACAGGTCCAGAGCAGTGCCCCCTGCCCCCATCGAGGAGCCTGGACTTGAACCCAGGCAGGCAAGCCCCAGTGCCCTGCTCTGCACCCTTCCTTTACCACCTTTCCAGGCCACCAACACCTCTCATATCCAGTCCCACCGCCATGCCTCGTTTGCTCTCCACCCAGCAGCCACAGGGAGCCTTTTAAGAGGATAATCAGATGGCATCGCGTCCTTGTCTAGGGCTGGTTTCTCATTACAGGGGCCAGTGGGTCCTGTGCGGCCTGGCCCACCAGCCTTGCTGAACTCCTCTCCCATCTCTTCACGGCTACTTCCTGGACCGTGCCACGCCCACTCGGCCCCGGACCTTTGCTCCCGCTTTTCCCTGAGCCTGGAAGCCAGACCTCCATGCTGCTTTGCCTGGTTAACCCGATCTGCCCTTCAAACATCACTTCCCCACAAAGCCTAGCCTGACTTTTCCTGTTGCAGATCTGGAGCTTCTGGTCGCGTGTGTGTGCGTGCGTGTGTGTGTGTGTATACATGCACGCGTGCAAACCTCCATGTTTGCAGCTATTTGAATAACACCCTTGTCTGCAGACTACAGACTATTCTCCACTCGATTAACAGTTATGTACCCGGTAGCTGGCATACAACATTCAGTCACCACTGCTGGAAGAGTCTATCAATGAGAACGTCAGTTAACCTCCGGATCCCTGATGCCCGGCAAACACACATACTAGGTGCTCAGTAAATACTTTTGATGCACTGCCTCCACCTATATTAATAAGCACCCATTAGGTGCCAGGCACCCCCAGCTTTTTAGATATTTTAACAGGTTTGGCCTCGTGGCTAACCCAAGCAGGTCATGCCCAATTTGCAGGTGAGAAACTGAGGCTCCAGAGGGTAAATCACTTGCCTGGGGCCACAGAGGGTGGCCAGACCAGGACCTGAACCCAGGTCCGTTTGCCTCCTGCACCCAAGATCTGAACAACTTTCCTAGCCTGCCAGGTGGGTCGCAAGGAGTTACCTGTCCTCAGCTCCTCACCCATCTTACACACTGCAAGGAAAGGCCCCAGTAGATTTAATACTGGCACAATGCCTGGCAGGCACAGACACCCACAGTGAGCCTCCCATGCCTGGTGGGCAGGGGAAGAGGGAGCGCCAAGGCTGACAAGACCCCTCCTTGTTCTCAGGAAGCCAGCCACGAAGTGTAGGAGGCAGGTGAGCGAGAGAGTGACAAGAGCCCAGCGTGACAGTGCTATGATGGGCAGGGCGTTCGGAGCACAATGCAGAGCTGCCCGATGCCGCCCGGATGGCACAGTGGACAGCTAAAAGCACTGGCAGAGGGAACAGCCGAGAACATGATGGGTGCCCAGGGGGACGGTGAGGCCGGGGCCCATCCCTGCACCATAGTGTCAGCAGGAGCCTCAGAGATGTTGAAGAGAGAGAAGAACAATGAAGGTTACACCTGGATTTGGTCAGATTTTCAACTGGATCAGAGCTGGCTACTGGGGGGAAGACATGAAATCATAGGGGCAGACGAATCAGAGGGATGCTGCCTTTTTGGCAGAGACTGGGTCAGATGGAAATTGAGGGAATTAAGGGATGCCAATTGTTCTGGAGGACTTGAAGGAGAGGACCAGACTAGGCCTGGGTGACTGGCTGGCTGGGGGGAATGGCATGGGCAAGTGGGGAGCCCAATGTTCAGGTATCTGGCTAGGCAGCCCAGGGGAGGAAGGCCAAGGCTGCCCCACAATGGGCACCCAGGATGAGAGGCAGAGTGGGACAACAGTCTGTCCTATATGGCCTAGGGGACAATGTTGGGCCTGAGGTTCAGGACAGGAAATGTTGGGCCTAGACCCTCCCAGTTTCAGGGACTGTCACCTCCTGCCACTAGCCCAACCCACAGCCGCACAAACCTGTCCCTTTGTATTTGTCCACAAAACAGTACTTGAGCTCATAGTCGCTGAGCAGATCATGCACTTCCTGTGAAGAGAGAAGCCAAAGGATAGAGTCACCAGGGGCTAAAGGCACCCACCCAGAGCCACCTCCACATGGACCACCTATGAAAGCAGATCAATCAGCATACCCATCTCACAAACGAGGGAACACACACAGCCAGGATTCAGAGCCTAGCTGCAGACTCCATGCTTTGAACTAACACAACACAACTGAAGAGTCAGATGGGTCTGAGTTCAAGTCCCAGGTCTGCTGTATGTCCTTAGGGAAGTAACTTCAATCCATCTGAACCTTGGTTTGCAAGTCTGACTCTTTCCAACATCCCAACAAATTGGGCATTAACCCATTTTGTAGATGAAGAAACTGAGGCTCAGGGATGCAAAGAAACATGTCATAGGTCATGCAGCTGGTCAGGGCAGCAGAGAAAATGCCAGCCAGGGGGTACCTAACTGGGGACACTGTGTACTTAATAAGAGCACAGTGCATAGCTTCACATGCCTCCCAACTTCCTCCTGCTGACAGGGCTGGCCTTCTGGTAAGCTAGCTTCGTGAGCAAACTCTGGGGCCTGCTACTGCCAGACACACACCATGTACCCTGAGGAGAGTGTTCCCAACTGAGAGATGGTAGGCATTAGGAGAGCCAGCTCTAGGAAAAAAACAGACCATACTTAGTGGCACCTGCCCCAGGTGTGTCCTCAAGTCTGCCCCTCACCACACTCTGAGACCCCACCAGCCATGCGCCTACTGGTGGTTAGGGAGAGTCAGTGGCAGATGTGCACGTGGGTCAGAGAGCAGAGATTTCTCAGCAGCAGGGAGAAAGAACCCATCCCACTGTGGCAGGGCAGGGCCGACTAGATGCAATCTCTTTGGGTCCAAAGAGCACTGGGAAGCCCTACCCCATGTAGGCCCCAAAAGAAGGGCAGCCCTGGCCAGATCAGTCAAGGGAGGGGTAACAGAACAGTGGGGGAGGCCTGCAGGTCTGTGAGCTGGGGGAACTAGACTCAATTTTTCCGCATTAATCCAGAAGCTTTAGGGGAAGAAAGACCCCAGGAGCTACTACAACTTCCGATGTCGCAGAGGGGTCGATAAGCGCGTGCTATGGAAAGGTATACTACAGTGAACCCTGAAACTTCTGGATACATCCCGCCTACCCATAGGAGAGGGGGTGGGGCAATACACAATCAGAGCAGGGAGCAACTGCCATCCATACTTCCACAGTCCCAATATAGCAGCTCATTCACAATCCCCCAACCAGGCCAAAGTTGCCCGCCCCCTTCCAGTTCCCCGCCCCCCTTCAATCACTTGGTTTCGTCCAAGCCTGTGGTCGCCCCTAGCAACGTCCTCCCTCAGTCTAAAGTTGGTTTCTCCCTCCATCACTGCCCACCCCCACCCCCACATCCTGCTCTTGGTTTCTCCCGATCCCGCACTGATCCCGCGCTTGGACTCTCCCGCCGACGCCCCCAGCGCAGGCCAGCGTTGGTGTCGCCCGGTTCCCCCCGCGCACGCGCACGGTGGTATTTCCCGCCACGCTTCCCCCCCCCCCCATACCTGGTTGGTCACGTCCCCCGGGAGGCCCCGGATCAGTATCTTGCGGCGGTTACGGAACTGGCGCTCGGTATGTTCTAGGCGTTTCCGGATCTCTTCTGGATCTAGCGGCGGCAATTCTTCTTCGGGCGCCCGGCGCTCCGCGGCATCATCAGCTTCAGCCTCGGCCCCAGCCTCCGGGCTCAGCAGGGGCCGGTGAGTAACGGACACGTCGGCCGCCATCTTGGGAAACCCGGCGCCTTCTGGGACCAGCGAGCCTGGGCGGAGCGGCATAGAGCGGCAACGAGGGCACGCCCGGTGATTGGCCAGGATAAGCCCCGCCTCCTTTCCCACCCCCTCAGCCCATTGGCTAAGGCCCAGCCCGCCTCTCAGCGTTCAAGTCGCGTCTGGGCACCACAGGCTCCACCCCTTGCTGCCACAGAGATGTCACTCAAGGGACGCCAAGCGCAGTGGGTGAGCTCCTCAGCACACGTGGAATCAAGCCACAGACTTCGGATTTTGAGAGCTTTATTGGTGCGGAATCCGGGGATACAGTCAAACCCCCCATCGTCTTTGGTCCAGCATTACCCCAGCTGGAGGTTCAGGATGGATCCTCCCCCGCAGACTCCTCGGGCTGCCTAGAAGTCAGAGGAAACGAAGTGCTCCCCTGGTTCACATGGTAGATGCCACCATGCCTATGGACCCGGAAGACGTACAGTAAGGCAGCGCAGATCGTCACCACGCCCAGGACCGCTAACATCCCCAGGACGATGCTGACGGCGCGGGCGTTCCGATCTATGCAGAGAAGCAAGAAATAAATACACACGCTCTGCCGCCCCACGCCCCCGCCCGGGCTTGCCCGTCTATACCCGCGGCCCCATCTTGGCTCACCCAAAACGTTCATCACCACGGTTATAGTGTGTGTGCCTCGTGAGCTGGCCGCCTTGCAGGAGTACGTTCCATTATGATTTAACCTGACGAGGAATGGGATCCCGATGGGCACCTCGAGCCGGGAGCCTTCCTGGAAACAGTGCAGCGTGGGGTCCGGGTTGCCCCGAGCCTGGCACTGCAGGACATGGGTAGTCCTATCTTTCCACGTCAAGCGTTGAGGACATTTGGCTTGGTCAATCTTGGGACCGTCTGTGGAACAGTCCAATGATAAGACACACTCGAGGCACAGTGGGGCAAGGGAGAGACTTCCCACCAAACCAGTATATGTGCTGCCGAAGCGAGCACAAGACTTCCCACCAAACCAGGAGAGCAAGGGTTTAAAGATCAGAGTGACCTACTCACACAGGACACGCAACTGGACGCTGCTGTTTCTGTGTAAGATCTCCCCATCCACCCGGAGGGTCGCACTGCAGAAGAAAATGCGCCTGTCCTCCGTCTCGGTGGCGTTTAGCTGAAACTGGACAGGCTGTCCAGGGGCCGGAGCTGGAATTCCATCCAGTGTGACCTGAACTCGGGGTCCGGCCAAGCAAGTCACAGTCACTGCAGTCCCCTCGGGGGCGCTGGGCTCACTCAGGTTTAGGATGGGCCCCTGGAAGCCTAAAGACGGGACATTTCCCAGGTCACTGACCACGCCCCTCACATAGGACTGTCCCCGCCCTCCACCTGCCTCTTTCTTGGAGTATCCAGGCCATGCCTTTATGCTACTCTGTGCGACGCCCCTAGCCCCCGCCACCCCCGCCGCCCCAGTCCAGCTTGGGGTAATCTTGCTACATATACACCCTTCGGGTAATTTAGGCCTCGCCCACACGACAACCCCTTCCTCTCTGCTGGCTCAGACCCCACCTCTCCAGTTTAGTCTCCGCCCTATATATGTCACTCCGTTCCGGATACTGACGCCCCGCCCCTTGTCTCCGCGGGCCTGCTGTCTTGGCTCCACCCCCTCTTACTGTAGATGGTTATGTTCTCCCGGGCCTCCCAGCTGACGTTCGCCAATGTCATGTTGCAGACAATCTCCTGGGCACCCTCCTGCTCCATACTCGCTGTGGCTGTGGCTGTGGCTGTGATCGTGTTCTCGTGACTCTCGAGTGTAGAGTTCAGCGTCTGGTTCCCCAGCGCCAGGTGGACCTGGACCTCAGAGGCGGGGAACAACCCATCCAGGGTGCAGTTCACGGACCAAGTCGTTCCTACCTCCAAGAACCGAGGGACAGTGAGGTGTGGAGTGGTCGCGGGCAGTGCTGGGGAGAAGGGCGGACGTGAGCAGGAGGAAGGTCTCCCAGAGCCCTGGGCGTCCCTTTCCCCATGGAATGCTCACTGTCCCGAACCAGGGTCCTTCTTTCCCAGGATATCTTGCGGCCTGGCTCACCCCCTTCCCAGGACACACCCCCTTAGACTTCTCGTTAGTTACCGGGCCATGAGTCTCCCAGCTGAGGCTGCACAGTCCTCAGTGGCCAAGGGCATCCCTTCCCAGAAGCCGCTGAAGTCCAGTCCACTCCATTTGCAAGAAACCTCCCGGCCAGGGTACCCCTTCTCTGGCTCAGCTCATCACCCACCCTCTGCAGTCTCTTCCCTCACCAAAGGTTTGGAGCTGCCTGGGGGCCGAGCTGTTCTGGAACAATCCCAGCCCTCCGGGTCTCAGGTCCAGTTCCGTGCAGCAGGAGAAATTGGCGAGGTGGTCATCTCTGCTCGCCAGCATCGTGACCGTGACCTCGGCGGGCTCCCCGACGGCGGGCTGCCGGCTCAGCTCCTCCTCCCCGCGGAGCAGCACCACGGTGAGGTTTCTCCGGGGCGCCCCGCCTGCCACCTGGCAGCGCAGGGTGAGGTTTTCTCCCACGGGTTGCCAGCGGGGCAGGGGTAACAGCTCCACACGCTCCGGGAACCCTGGGGCGGGGTTGGGAGTGGGGAGCGTTGTACTCACCAGCCAGCCCTACAGCTCCCACCCCAGGGAGCGGAGAGAAGGCTGAGGGTGGCCCAGGGCAGAACTGAACTTTGAGTTAATAAATGGGGAGGGCTGAGTACTGTGCCAGAAGTGTTTGCTATTGTCCTTAACATCATGATTATTATTTCCTGTTTTGTGGGATCCCTTGCCAGGAACTGAAAGAGAAGTCAGTTTCTATTCTGTTCCTGAGAAATTCACAGTTGAGAAAAAAAAGGGGGGGGGGAAGAAAGGGGACTAATTTATGACCACTGACAATGTTATTAGTACTTATAAAAGTTCCTGTTTATTTAGTGTTCCTTAGACTTTCCAAATGTCATCCTCCTTCCTGCACGCAGCAACCAAGCGAAATCTCTGTATCCTTCTGCTTTACGGTTGAGGAAACCAAGGCCCAGAGAGGTGAGAGTAAGGTGATCTACTCAAGGACACAGAGCCAGAAAGGGTTAGAAGGTGAGTCACCCAAACTCCAGGCCCCTGTGTATTTCCCTGCCTCCTTGATGTCACAGCCTGGGACTCCCACAGCCCACCTCCCAGCGTCTGGCCTGGACTCTGGCCTTGGCCTTCTCAGTCAGTCCCAGGCACTCAAGGCTCTTCTGGGGCAGCCTCTCAGGGTGCCTTGGCACTGCCCTGAGGGACTGCTCAGCCCCAGGCTGGCTGGGTCTGCTCCCAGCAGCAGCTGCAGTGCCCCTCCTAGGCATGCGGACCAAACCCCGGACCCCCTTCAGGGAAGCATCTTGGGCCCTCGACAACTCAAGCCTGGATCTCAGCTATCACACGGAGGCCAGTGCACGGGCTGCTGTGAAAAATAGCTAACATCTTCCTGCAGGTGTCCCCCGCTTTCCAAAAGTTCATGACTCCACTTTGGTGAAAGCCCAACATTAATTAGCACCTGTTTTCGCTAAGCAGAACTCAGAAGAGGATTTCCGCTTTTAAGAAAAATAGCCAGGGGGCGCCTGGGTGCCTCCATCAGTTAAGTCTCTGCCTTCCTCTAAGGTTGTGATCCCAGGTCCTGGGATCCAGCCCCACAACGGGCTCCCTGATCATCAGAGAGCCTGCTTCTCCCTCTCCCTCTGCCCCTCCCTCGGCTTGTGGTCTCTCACTCTCTCTCTCTTTCAGATAAATAAAATCTCTTAAAAAAGAAAAGGAATGGAAAATGGCCAGGGGCGCCTATGCACAGTCGGTTAGGCCTCCAGCCCTGGGTTTCTGCTCAAATCATGATCCCAGGGTCATGAGATCGAGTACCACGTTGGGCTCTGTGTTCAGTGCAGACTCAGCTTGAAATTCTCTCTCCCTCTCCCTCTGCCCCTCCTGCTTGTGCTCCCTCTCAAATAAATAAATCAACCTTTAAAAAAAAAATTGGTGAAAAGCATAGATAGCATTCAGTGTTGGTTTTGCAGGGAGGGGTTATAGGGCAGCAGATATCACGTCCAGTGGGAGGGTCGCCCAAGGTCCTTCCCTGGGATGGCACTCAGCATCCCAGCGGCGAGCCGCTGGAGCTCTGACCTGCGTCTGCGAGCATCAGGACTTTCTCCCCATTTATTTTGTGAGCCTGTTAGCAAAATGTGTCCGTAAGATGTATCAGAAAAGCCTAGGAGATGTTATTTTTGGCATCTGAGAATGCTCAAGATTTTCTTCAATAGAAATTGATTGCTTCTTCACTTTCCATCATTTTTTAAAAGGATTTTATTTATTTATTTGAGAGAGAGAGTAAATGCACACAAGCAAGGGGAGCAGCAGAGGGAGAGGGAGAAGCAGGCTCTCTGCTGAGCAGGGGGCCTGATGGGCTCTATCTCAGGACTCTGGGATCATGACCTGAGCTGAAGGCAGACACTTAAGGACTGAGGCCCCCAGGCGCACCCACTTTACATCATTTTGACTCACAAAAGGTTTCACAGGAGTGCTTTCCTTTGGAAGCAGGAGAAGCCTGTATTTACAATTTTAGAGTATTTAACAAAAAGGGCCCCCATCCAGCCTCAGGCACCAGGGGTCAGAGATGGTGGCCTGTGGGCCCATGCTAGTAACACTTGGGAACTCAGGGCTGGGGTGGGGTGGGACAGCCCCAACATGGAGCGTTTGCCGATTTCTGCAGTGTAAATACTCCTACTCTGGCTGCTTTTAAGCTACCCAGCGTGACTCAGGGTCTCGAACGGATGAGTGCGTTTGGCTCCTGTAAGCCAGGACTGACAGGCTTCCGCAGAACGCTGGACAGAGGTATCTGGGACACACAGAGATCCGCACTTTACACAGAAATGTGATACAAAGACATAAAAGCACAGACGTGTCCCGACACAGACCTCCACGCCCATCACACACAAATACACACCGACACAGAAACACACGCTCACACACAGAGACACACATAGGCGCAAATCCTGAGCCAGACCTACCCACACTCACATTCACATCCACACACGCCACAGGCACACACAAACATGCAGACAGACACTAACGCCTGTGTACACTCCACACAGACTCGCAGAGATGATGACACACGTATTTACATGCACAGACATGCACATGGGGACACAGACACAGGCGCACACACGGTCCCAAGCATATACCACACTTCTCTATGAAGGCTCCGCCAAATGGCTGGGACCAGGAGGGGCGTGCTCTCTTTTCTGATCTATTGGATTCCTTTAAATGCAGAGAAACTCTGGCAGGAAGCACAAGAGACTGGTAACAGGAGCGCCTGGGTGGCTCAGTGGGTTAAAGCCTCTGCCTTCGGCTCAGGTCATGATCCCAGGGTCCTAGGATTGAGCCCCGCATCGGGCTCTCTGCTCCATGGGAAGCCTGCTTCCTCCTCTCTCTTTGCCTGCCTCTGCCTACTTGTGATCTCTCTCTGTCAAATAAATAAATAAAATCAATAAAATCTTAAAAAAAAGAGAGAAGAAACTGGTAATGGTGGGGATTGGGGAAGACTCAGCTGTTAGGAGCAAGGACCTGAGAGCCAGATGACCAGCTTCTCCACTCGTGGGCTGTGAGCCCCGACAAGCGACTTGACCCCACTGAGCCCTCTGTCCTCATCTGCGGAATGAGACTTCGCAGATGAGGACAGAGGTTCCTCCCCCAGCCTGGGGCTGCTTACGGACTGAAAGAGCGCCCAGTGTCCACATGAAAACATCACAGCCAGCACTAGGAAGAATGGAGGTTCTGACTTTGATGCCTTTTTATAACTCTTGATTTGAAACCACATACATGATTTATTACCTGCCATAAGAAATAGAGAAAGAAAAGAAGGAGATGTCGTCGAAAAAAGTGCTTGATGGGACCCAAGTAAATTGATTCCGCAGCTGTTGCCTTGGCATATGGTTGAGATGCGCCTCTCTCTCTCTACACACACACACATACACACACACACGCCCAGGTCCACACTCTAGGTCAGAGCCCTGGTCCATCTCTGCAGACTCAGGGTTCCCTGCTCCCCCACACCCCTCGCTCTCTACCCCCCAACTACTGCCCCAGGCTGGTCCCACCTCCAGGCTCCGTCACTCACGGTACTCTGTGATGATCAAGAAGCCTATCATCTGAACACCATTGCAGAAGCCAGAGCAGAGGACCTGGGTGTCACCAGTCACATTGAAGAGCTGGAAGGCCGCCCAGCCCAGGCCATTGCCCACAGGTTCCTTGGATAGGGATGTCTCTAGGGTGATGAGGTTGGGATTGGGGCAATCCGTACTGCAGTTGACCAAGAAGGACCCCCCGGCAGGCACCACGGGGCTCTGGACCTCCACCTTCAGCGGGAACTGCTGTCCTGGGGCACCTGTGGGGAGCAGAGGGACACTATGGGCCGGTGCCTCTCCCCAGCCCCCCACAGCGCCCCCCTCTTAACACCACCTCCCTGCGTTTGTGGCGCTTCAGTCCAGTGGGGAAGACAGATGATTGGTCAGGAATTGGGGAAAGCCCTGAAGAAGGCTAGGGGAGACCCTGATCCAGCCTGGAGGAGGAAGTGAGCCAACAAAAGCTTCCTGGAGGAGGAGGCAAATCGGGCCAGCTCTGAAGGGAAAGTAGTAGGGGTGTTCTGAGTGAAAGGGAAGAGATCCCGGCAGAGGGGAAAGTAGAGACAGAGGTCTAGGGAAGGAGTCTGTGGGTGGGTGGGGCGGGGCAAGTCACAGGGCATCAGGGCATCAGGGAGCCCTGAAGGCCGAGGTAAACAGCTGCTCTGTTGAGGCCGCTGGGTGAATACCTGTCAGATGCGAGTTTAGGGAAGTGTTACAGGGCCAGGAGCGGGGTGAGGGAAGCTCTGCTTCATCAATTCCCGTCCCCACCCTGCCGGCCCTCCGCCAGTACCCCAGCTCCAGTCCTCCCCAGCCTGACTTGCCTCACCTGGGGGCAGCAGACAGCAGACGAGAAGCAGGGAGATGAGTGGAGTCCCGCAGGCCCTGGGCAGCAGCCCCGGGAGCACCATGGTGGCCAGCCTGTAGGAGAAAGTCGCCCTAATGAGGTCCAGGGCAGCCGGGGGGGAGTGGGTGTGGCCCCCACGGGACGGAAGCCCAGCCACAGTGTTACAACTGCAGAAGTCCAGGGGCGGCTCTTCCGGCCAGCCCCGGAGAAGAGCAGGGGGTCCGGAGTGGGGGGGACCCCAGCGAGGTAGAGGCTGCTGGTGGGTCTCGGACGGGGCAGGCCTGACTCACACCATGGCCCCCAGTGATCGACAGGAAATGCTAACACAGTTGGCTTCCTTCGTGCTCAGTACTAGGAAGCCTGGGGTGCGTTGGAGGAGGTGATGAGACGCCTCCTTCCTGCTGAACTTGGGTGAAGGGGGTGCTCGGTTTCCAGAGAGGAAGTTAACAGGGGATCTCCAGGCAGGCAGTGTCCTTGAGGTGATGAGGTGGGGTTGCACGAGGGCAGTGGAGGGACTTGTGGGCAGGATCTAAAGACGTTAGCATGGGGACCTGATATTCCCAGGATGAGGCAAATAAGAGACTTGGGGGAGATAATGAGGGTGCCCTAAGATGAGTAGAGACATGAAAATGAACAGAAACCACGTTGAAGGGGCCCGGGTGCCTGGCTCTGCGTTGACTTGTCTGAGTGGCTACTGTGGGGGCGCTTTAACTCGGAAGATCATAGAGGATCCCCCCATTTCCTGTGTGTCCTGCTGAGGCGGGGTGTTTGGAGTAGAGCCAAATCCTGGGCCGAATCCAGCTGAAGGTGCTACTTATAATTGGCCCTTCCCTCCATCCTCAAGAGCCCCCCTGCCTCCCCTTGCCCCCTCCTCCAGGGGCAGCAGCTTTCTCTACCCCAAGAAAAGGGTCTGGGGACCCAGGTGGGCCCTCCCACTTCCACCTGCTCCATCTCCCGAGCTTCAGACCTTGTCTCGTGTCTCTGATCTGAGCTCCAGAGAGGAACCTTGTTGAGGTCCTCGAGGGCAGCCAGCATCCACGCACTGTCCCCATCCCGAGACCACGCCCCCTGCTCTCTCAGCTGGAACATCTCCCCCCTCCAGTTGGGTCTCTCCCCTGCTGCCCTGCCCTGGGGGGTGGGGGGGCGGGGAGGTCGGGGGTGCCCCCCCCCCCGTCCATTTCCCCTAAAGTCCTGAGAGGGCGCCTAAAACCAAAATCAAAAGTATTTGTAAGTAACCCTGGTCTCCCTCCCTTTTCTAAAGTTCCATTACGCCACTTGGCTTTTACGAAAGATCTTCATTAGTACCTGTTTTTTTAACCAAAGGAAATCTGAAGAGAATTTTCCTTTTTAGGAGAAAAGATTAAAAGCGAAAATAGTATTCAGCATTGGATTCCTAGTGGACGTTACAGAGGACGGTGCCCAACTACGCAGTGGGAGGGGCGCCCCAAGTCCTTCCCCAGGAGGACACTCAGCATCCCAGCAGCGAGCCGCCGGAGCTCTGACCTGCGTCTGCGAGCATCGGGGCTTTCTCCCCATTTATTCTGCATCTGGGAACACTAACAATTTTTTTCCACATAAATTCATAATTACTTCTTCACTTTAGGCCATTTTTGACTTATAAAAGGTTTCATAGGAACGCATCACTTTGGCATGGCTGGGGGAACTTATATTATCTGGTGAGGGATTAATATCCAGATTAGAGAAATTTCTGGAAGTTACAGAGGAAGCTAATAGGGGATCTCCAGGCAGGCACTGTCCTTGAGGTGATAAAGTGGGATTGTAAGGCAACATTTCAAGAGGACAATGGGGGGACTTCTAGGAGGGTCTAAAAGCCTTAGCATGAGGGCTCAATATTCTTGGGGTGGGGGATGCAAATACAACACAACTCAACAACAACAACAAAAAGCCTATTTAAAAATGGGCAAAGGACTTGAATAGACATTTCTTCAAAGAGGCTATTTAGGGCACCTGGGTGGCTTAGTCGGTTAAGCATCTGCTTTCGGCTCAGGTCATGATCCCAGGGTCCTAAAATCAAGCCCCGCATCAGGATCCCTACTCAGCGGGGAGCCTGCTTCTCCCTCTCCTTCTGCTGCTCCCCCTGCTCATGTGCTCTCTCCCTCTCTCAAATAAATAAATAAAACCCTTTTTTAAAAAATGGAAAGTGAAGATGCAATCAATTTCTAGTAAAAAAAGTCTTGAGCCTTCTCAGACTCCAGAAATACTATCTCTTAGACCTGATCCCACGAATGAGCTGAAACCAAGAGTCAGATGCTTAAACGACTGAGCCACCCAGGTGCCCCTTAAAAAATGGGTTTTTTGGGCACCTGGGTGGTTTAGGTGGTTAAGCATCTGCCTTTGGCTCAGGTCATGATCCTGGAGACCCGGGATCGAGTCCCATGTCGGGCTCCCAGCTCCACGGGGAGTCTGCTTCTCCCTTTGACCTTCTCCTCTCTCGTGTTCTCTCTCACTCTCTCTCAAATAAATAAAATCCGAAATGCCTTTTTAAAAAATGTGTCTTTTTAAAGTAGGTTCCATGTCAACGTGGAGCTTGAACTCATAACCCCAAGATCAAGAGTCACAGGGTCCACCTACTGAGCCAGCTGGGCCCACCACATGCTACTATTTTTACAAGAGTTGAGAAAGCCTAGTACACGCACAGATTTCCTTTTTCTAGATAGTCTCTGGAAGCAAGAATAGGAAACCAGATGACATTAGCTGCCTTCAGGGAGATGACAATAGTGGCTTGTAGAGGGAGACAGTTCACTGCATGGGTCAGTATCACCTACCTCGTGCCCATTTATTATAACTGTAATGCATATTTAACATTAAAACTGTTATAAAAAGCAAACCTCAACACATTTGCATGGAATTATCTGGAAAAGGGGAACTGCAGGCCATAAGGTCTTGAGAAACCCAAGCAGAAAGAAAAATATTTTCACAATGTGGCCTGACACACATCCTGTCTCAGTAGAAACACCTCAGCAGGGGCGCCTGGGTGGTGCAGCAGGTTAACTGTTGGACACTTTGTTTTAGCTCAGGTGGTGATACCAGGGTCCTGATCTCAGGATTGTGAGATCAAAGCCCTGTGTTGGGTTGCACAGACATGGAGTCTACTTGAAATTCTCTCTCCCTCTCCCTCTGCCCCTCTCACTCGTGCGCTAACACATAAATCTCTAGGGGGAGAAAAGCAAAATTAATCATTTCCTTAAAAAAAAAACAAAACAGAAACACTTTGGCAAACACCAGATTAACAAGAATATAAAATGTTTATTAAGTACATTGTTCGCATATCTGTCCACTAAGCATCTGACTTCAAGACCCCCATTAGCTATTTCCGTTGAGTCCCCTAGGTAGCCAGCATGACCATGCCCAGTTCAGAGCTGAGAGCTAAGGCCCAGAGAGGGAGAGCCATTTGCCTGAAGTCACATAGGGAGGAAAGCGTGAACCCAGAAAGCTTATCTACCTGGTGCAGGGCCCCTCCAAGCCCTGCATTCTTGGTTGATCTCTATGCGAGTAGTTCCCACGAGCCTTCTGTGCTCCAGGCAATGGCCTGCTAGCTGGGGATTCGGTCGAAGCAAAGGTCAGAGATATGTCTGGCTTCCTCTGCAGCGTCCTGCTCCAGTTGCAAAGCCCAGGACAGCAAACACCGGCTGCAGAAGGGCCCAAGGAACACGGCCTCCAGCAGAGAACCTATGAGTTTATTACCAGCTTGTGGAAATGCTGGGCCCTAACTAAGGCTGGGAGGGGGGAGGCCAGAAGATTGGATTCAAGGGCCTGATTAGGTCCTTGCTTGTCCTTGGGTCCCTCAGGGGCCTGCACCAGGCTCATAACCATAGAGGGTGTGACAGTTTGAAGGGTTGTGTCCCCTCAAAATTCGCAAATTGAAATCCCAGTGCCTGATATGACGGTATCAGGAGGTGAGCCTTTGGCAGGTGCTAAATCATGAGGGTGTCCTTGGCCTTAAGTGTCCTTATAAGAGGGACTCCAGTGAGATCCCCAGCGCCCCCCCCCCCGACCCTGTGGGGACCCAGCCTGTAGGTGTCGGCTGTGAACCAAGAGGACGGCCTTTACCAAATGTGACCGTGCTGGCACCTTGGTTTCAGACTTCCCAACCTCCGGAACTGTGAGAAATAAATTTCTGTTTATAAGCCATCCTGTCCGTAAGACTGCTACAGCAACCCAAGGGTGTAAGACAGAAGGGAAGTCCATTCACAGAGGTGGCAGCTCCGGTCAGGAATAAGGCACTGGGAACGGTGAGGCCGGCCTCTCCTTGTCGGGTTCCTCTGGGGCCAGGGAGGCCCTCTGGGTGGGCACCTGCTCCGGTCCCCCAAGAGCCACTGTTAGGCTTCAGCACACATTGAACACTGAGGCAGCCTGGCCTTGGTATTTCTCCTGGATGGTCTTGAGAATGGGTATGAGGTTCTGGAAGGTGGGGCGGAATGAGGCCTCCGCCTGCCAGCAGTTCTTCATGAGGAGATAGATCTGGGCAGGGAAGAGAGTGAGTCTGCGGGGGCTGCTCTCTCTGCGGTCTGATGGCACGGAGGTGAAAAGGGGGGGTCTCACCTCACAAGGACATCTCTCCGGCCGGGGCAGCCTCTCCCCGCGTTCCAGCAGCTCAGTGAGCCTCAGCACCGTCATCTGCCCATGGGTGAGGCCTATGAGCTCCATGAATTTCTACACAGAAACAAAAGCAGCTCTTTTCAGGAGGCGGGGCCGGCTAGACAGACGTCAGAAGCTGCCGTTCAGCGGTCCCCGGCCCACCTCCACCGGGACGTGGTGCCTAACTTCGTATTTATGACCTCATCTCTCTGGGCCTCGGTTTACTCATCTGTAAAATGGAGCGATAACATCTACTACTGGGTTATGTGGAAGGTAACTAACACTCATGGAGTAAGTCGGAGGTGGGAGGGTTGCTGTTAAGCCTCTCAGCAAACTGTTTTCATCGGTCCAGAATCCTTTGCCCACTCCTCTGACCATGGCCTTTGGAATAAACTCGGAGCACAGCCTTGGTTCCTCCCCCAGCCCAGGCCTGGCCAATAACCATGGCTCGGGGGGCCAAGCTGGGCTAATCAGAAAGCCCTCAATGATGCAGGCGGGGAACAGACCCTTTGGTCCCCTCAGCTGGGAGGCTGTGCCTGAAGAGCTAGGGGGCCACTGCTGCCACAGCAGAGCAGGGGGCGGGGGTGGGGGTGGGGGTGGGGCTGGGGAGGGCTGCCTGAAAGATGCCTCCTCGGAGAGCAGCTGAGCAGAGATGGAGAAAAATGGGTCTCCTGAGGACAGCTGAGGATCTAAGTCAAGCTGTGCCTCCCCGGCTGCAAACGCCTGAATAAGCTGTTTCTATTTGGGTTTCTATCACAATCCGAGCCCCCCGACGCGGCAAGGGGGCCCGTTTTACACGGTGGGACTGTGAGGCCCACGTGGCTTAAGTGCTCCCTACAGCGGGCGAGCTGGGAATTCAATGCCTTCCTTTCCAGCGCCTCTGGTATGGGGTGGGCTGAGGGCCTGGCTCTCACCGAGGGGGGGCTCTGGCTGGAGTCACAGTAGGTCAGCAGCTCGTACATGGTGACCCCGAAGGACCAGACATCAGAGGCATAGTAGAACTTACACTCCTTCAGGCACTCTGGGGCATACCTGGGGGCGGGGGAAGGGGGGGCACTCATGCCACCGGCCAGACCAGGTGGGAGGCCTTACCTGGGGCTCTCTGGTCCCAGTCAGGACCCCACCCTTGTGGGGGGGGCAGTTTCACTGAGACCAGGCCCTGTCGCCTGAGACCCCGGCATCTATCTCCTTCACCCTGTCTGCTCCAGGTACCCCTGACCCCCCACTCCAGCGGGTGCCTGTCCGGTCACCAGAATACGGGGCTGTCCCCATCCTCGCGCACGCGGTAGTACTCATGGCCTTCGGGCACAGCCTTGGCTAGACCAAAGTCCCCGATTTTGACCAGCCTGTCGTTGTCCAGCAGCACGTTGCGGGCCGCCAGGTCTCGGTGCACGTAGTGCTGTGCGTGGAGGTAGGCCATGCCCTGGGGGAAAGGCGAGTCAGGGTCAGTGGCCCGGGGCAGAGCCTGAGGCGCGCGGGACCGGATGGGAAGGGGCTGCGGAGTCCGGCGGGACTGCTGGGACCATGCCAGCGTGGGCAGGCAGGGTGGCAGGCGGCAGCCGCAGAAGGGAGCAGGGCCGGCAGCAGAGGCGGGGACAGGTGAGCGGGCGGTGTGGGGCCATCGGGCCGGGCCACGGAGGAGGGAGCCGGGCTCGGGGACCAGGGGCCAGCGGGCCCACCTCACAGATCTGCTGGGCGAAGAGCAGCAGCTGCGCCAGCCCCACGCTGTGCCGGGGCAGGTAGTCCCGCAGGCTTCCCAGGGGCACATACTCCATGACCAGCGGTACCGACTTCTCTCCTGAAGCAAGGCAGAGGGGTGGCCCGCGCAGGCGACGGGCAACAGAGGCAGGGGCTGGGCGCCGCGCGTTCGGAGAGCCGCAGCTTCGCCCTCCCCAGCGTGGGGCCCTGACTCGCCCACACCAGGTCCAGCCCTCAGGCGGGCCAGACCATCCTAAAACCCCCGGTGAGGGGGCCGCCGAGTCCCTCTCACCCATCGTGCCCCGCAGAAGGCCAAAATGGGAAGGAGGCAGCCCCGGGCCGCAGCCACCCCTGCCCGCGTTCCCCAGCCGGAGGCTCCAGCTGGCGGCTCCCATTCGCCCCAGGCCCCGCCGGCCCCGCCCACCTGCGTCCTCGCAGCAGCCCTTGTACTTGACAATGTGCTTGTGGTACAGCGTGCGCAGGATGTCGATCTCCCGCCGCCAGCTGGTGCGGAGCTGGGGGCCGCAGTCCGCCTTGAGGGTCTTCACGGCCACCATCTCGCCCGTGCCGTCGTTCGTGGGGTCGTAGCAGTACAGACTGACCTTGCCGAAATGGCCCTGGCCGGGGAAGGCGCAGGTGGGTCGGCCCTGCCCCGGCTCTCCAGGCCCCACCCCCTGGCTGGGTGCGCTTGGAAAATCCCAGGCCCCATCTCCTCTGTGGGGGCCGGGACTCGGACTCCCTTGAGGCGGGGGTGGGGGGGGAGCTTCTAGGCCAAGCCCCATCCATATTTCCAGAACTAAGCTCAGGCCCGCCCCAACCCCCTGAGCCCCTCACCTCGCCCAGATCTCGGATCTTTTTCAAATAGCGCTTGTGGAACACGGTGGGGTCTGAGGCAGGTGAGTCAGGGTTCACAGCCAAGACGTCAGCAAGATCTAGAAGGGCCGCGGTGGGTGTCACTGGACTCCTGCCTTTTCCCGGACAGGCCCACCCTTGGGGGCACAGAAAGGGGGCCACCACTCCGCCAGCATCCTATCTCAAATATAAGGAAACTTTTTTTTTTTGCAACGGTTGGAAAATTCTACCTTGGTGTCCAAAATGCAGAAGTGGCTGTATCCTAGGACACCCAGGATGGTCTCAGATAGAGTAAAGGGTGTTTCAAGATGAGAGAAAACGAAAGCCAGAAAGCTGCAAGGGCCCAATCTGTCCAAGGAAGCCGTGGTTCTCCCCACATAAACCATTAAGGCAAGCACAGGTGTCCACACACCCGGAAGTGGGTCAGACACTGTCACACCTAACGGGCGACACGGGGTAGAAACCTCAGGGGCCAGGGGCCAGCACCAGCAGGGATCCCAGCAATGGGGTGAGGCTCACTCTGGGGCTGCAGCTGAGTGAGGTCCCGCAGGATAGTGCGGAAGGAGGGCCGCTGAGCTGGTTCGTAAGTCAGGCACTGGCTGGTGAGTGTGGCCAGCTCCGGGCAGGAGGGCTGAGGAAGCTGGTGCTGCTTCTGGTAGAAGCACTCTTTCTGCCAGGAAGGGGATCCGTGGGAGTCAGTAACCCCCACCCATCCCCTGCCCCCAAACCCCTTTTCCAAAAGACAGTCAGGCCCCAAGAGCATGCTGGGTCCTTGTTCCGTCATTCCCATTTTACAGATGATGTCACTGTGGTTTGGTGGAGGGAAGCAGACTTGGACACCACTGCAGAGCCAGGGCTGAATCCCAAGTCCAGCTGACTCTGCAGAGCTCGGGAGCAGCCTGCACAAGGCCCTTCCTGCCCTGTCTCCTCCTCACTCTGCCTCCAGGAAGCTCCAACCACCATCTGATGCCTCAGGGCCTTTGTACCTGCCATGACCTCTGCCTAGGTTGCACTTCCAAGCCTGGGTCGCTGCAACATTTCTGTACTTGGATTGAAACCTCCTCTGGGAAGCCTTGCCTGACCCCTCAGCTGGTTCGGGGGGTCCTCTGGTCCTCCCTCACCCCCACAGCCTAGGGCTTCTCCCATGATGGCCTTGGTCGTTCTGCTTAAAATTGAAGCATGTCACTTACTTGCTGTGTGTCACAACAACCTGATGAGGTAAAGACTGTCAGCCCCAGCTGACAGACAATCAGATGGAGCCCCAGAGAGATGAGGCCACATATATATGCCAGGTCCCACAGCCAGAGGGGAGGCAGCCCAAGACCCTGAATGTGCCCTCTAGACTCCTTGGAAGTACCAATGCCCTCTGTGGTAAAGGCCCAGAGATGCCCCAGACATACCTCGGAGGGGCCACGGCCCTGCAGAGGGGCCTCCCCATCGAAGCAGATCTCCAGGAGGGTGGCACCAAAGCCCCATTTATCAGCCGCAGTGGTCAGACTGTTGGCTCCGCCGGAGAGGCACTCAGGGGCTGTCCAGGGGATCCGCTCCACCCGCTCTGGGGGCCAGGATCAGAGGTCAGTGAGGGTGGAAAAAGAGTTGGGGGGAAGCCTGTCCCTGAACCCAAGCCAGCCCGGGTCCTCACCCTCCCTGGAAAGGGCACCCAGGCCCACACCGGGGTCACTCAGCTTGATGAAGGGGCTGGTGCCCTCCGTCAGCCCTAGCCGTGCCAACAGGATGTTCCGGCCACACACATTACCATGAACCAGGCTCTTGTCTTCCTGTGGGGGGGTGAAAAGAAGGTGTGACCACTGGGGGGTGCTGGAGATACTGCCCCCACTCCCATGCCATGTGGTCTCCACAGGGACAGACCATGTGAAGAAAATACCCATGGTTAAATAAAACAAAACAAAAGCCATCATGGGGATCCAAGTACATCATTGGCACTGGATACCCAGTAGGTCCTTCCTGTCTTCCCAGAGCTGGTGGTCAAAGCTCGGCGTGGTCAGGTCCAGCTGCTGTCCTCTAACCATGCCAGGCATGGTCCTGCCCCAGGGCCTTTGCACTGCCTATTCCCTCTGCCTAGAGTGCACTTCCTGAGGTGCCCACACAGCTCCTTCCTCACCTCCAGGTCACCATAGCATCTATTTTAAACTCTACCTCTTCCCTTGCCTGTAGCAACTGCTTATTTCCACGCCTGCTACTCTCCCACAGTTGTCACTGCTTTCTAAAATACTGTGTAAAGGGGGCGCCTGAGTGGCTCAGTGGGTTAAGCCGCTGCCTTCAGCTCAGGTCATGATCTCAGGGTCCTGGGATCGAGTCCTGCATGGGGCTCTCTGCTCAGCAGGGAGCCTGCTTCCCTCTCTCTCTCTTTCTCTCTCTGCCTGCCTCTCCATCTACTGTCAAATAAATAAATAAAATCTTTAAAAAAAAAATAAAATAAAATACTGTGTAAAGTAGTTAATCATTTGTTTGCCCCTCCCAACTAAAATACCTGCTCCTTAAGGACAGAGACTTTGGTTTTGTTCTCTACTGTGTCCTCGGGGTCTAGGACAGAGCCTGGCACACAGAGGTGCTCTGGAAACTAGGGGGACTGCACCAGGAGGAGCTGGGAGCAATGCCAACAGAGAGTGACAGAGGAGCTGAGCTCAGGCCCCCATGGGACATAGAAATTTGAGGCATTCTTCTCTTGGGGGAGATGGGAGTCACAGGGGTGTGTGAGCAGAAGAGACTCGTGGAAAGATCTCCTAGGGCCAGTGTGTCCAGGACTGCTCTGGTGCGCCCCACCAACCCAGGCCCCGCCCACAGGCCACGCACCAGGTAGCTGAGGGCGCTGGCCAGCTGCTGGGCCACCACCACCTTCCAGGCCACAGGCACGTGACCCTTCTCTCGCCGCAGCCACACGTCCAGGGGCCCGTGCTCCACGTACTCTGCCACCATGATGTCTGCAAAGTCCCAGGCACTGCACAGGCTGCCCACCCGGCTCCCACTTCCTGGGCACGGTGGGGGCGGGACATGGGGGCTGGGACCGTGGGTGGGGAAGGTGCTGGGGCAGAAATGCTGGGGGCGGCTGACGAGCGACTGTGGGGCGAGGGGAGATGCGGGCCATGTGGGTGCAGGGTGGGGCAGAGGTGAAGGCTGGCATCTCGGTCTGGGGTGGGGGGCTGGGCAAAGCTGCCATGCAAGGGACAAAGGGGAGGACGGGCCTGGGGACCTGGGGGCGGGTGGAGACAAGTGGAGGCCTGGAGCATGGGGCTGGGGCTTAAGTGAGGAGAGGATCCCATGGGCTTGGGGTGCTCATGGGGTGTCGACCAGCGGTAGAAGGAAAGCAAGAGAGACAGACACATGGGGTTGAGGGTCTGGGGGCTACTGGCTGGACAAGGACTTGGGAGGTACATGCAGGGTAAGTGCAGGGGTGGGGCTAGAGCAGGGACTGAGATCTGGGAGGACGAGGGCGCCCCACAACACTGGCACCTGCACGGGGGGGTCAGAGGGTAGCCAGAGGCTGGGTGGCAGACGGAGTGCAGCCGGGCATCGAGGTGAAGCTAAGAGCCCAGGTGTGGTCGGGGACTGTTGGGGAATAGTCTGCGGCCGGGGCACAGGTCGAAGGTCAAGTAGTCACAGATCAAGGTGTGGAGTCAGGGATCCCAGTACAGGTCAAGGTGGAGCACAGAGTTAGGGTAAGGAGGACACAGGCTTGAGGGTCAGTGTCCAACCCAGGGAGCGGGCATAGGCGGGGGGTGGCCTGCTGACGGGGACACGAGAGGGCACGCGGGGCTCACTCACTCTCGGAGCCATGCACGCAGATGCCGTGTACAAAGGCCAGGTGCACGTGGGAGACCTGGCTCATGAGACTGGCTGTCTCGTAGAAGGCCTGCGGGGACCGGGCAGGTCAGGCAGCCACACACCCGGACTCCCGCATCCCTCCCCACAGCGTCCCCTGGCTGGGCTCACTCACCAGCGCGATGTCGTGGTGACTGGGGTCCAGCACCTTGAGGACCACTCGGAGCTCTTGCCCGCAGTCCCCACTGGGTGTGGGGGGGTCCTCACTGTCTGCCGTGCCCTCCTTGGGGTCTCTGCCCCCCACTCGTAAGATGCCCTCGTACACGTTGGTCCTGGTGCCTTGGCCCAAGTGGGACAGCTGAGGGAACAGGGCACGGGGCAGCTCCATGACCAGCACCCAGGGCTGCCCACCGCAGCGCCCCCCGGCCCCAGGGAGCTCCGACCACACACACCTGGGTGATGTCATCCTGGCTGATCCGGTGGAAGCTGAGCTGGCTGAGGTTGGGCGGAGCGGCGCTGGCCCGAGACCCCCGCATGATGATGAGGTTGGAGATCTCTGGAGGGTGGAGGTGCCGTCACGGAGGGCTGGCCTGGGTTGGGGATGGGGATCCCAACGCCCACCCTCACCCCGTCCAGGGCCCCCCCAAATGGTACCTCCAGGCCGTGGCAGGCAACAGCGGCGCAGGGCGAAGCAGTCGTTGCCAGCCCGCAGGCAGCAACCCTGCAGGGCAGCTCGCAGCTCCCGCACGCTGGGGAAGGACCGGTCCCAGCCCTCCAGCGTGAAGACCCCGGCCTGCAGCTCAATGGGGAATTTGCGCAGGTGCACGTGCTGTGTGCCTGGGGCCTGCGGCGGGGGCCAGGAGGCAGGGCGGTGAGCAGGGGTCCAGGCCAGAAGTGCACCCAGCCCCGGCCCAGGACCCCCGCCCCAGGCTCACTTGCTCTCTCTGCGCCACCGTGAGGATGAGGCGGTTGAGGTGGCTGGTGCTCCAGTGGATGAGGTAGAGGCCGTCCTCGGGCCGCAGCTTGGCCAGCACAAATGGCTCCCTGTGGGGGGACCAGGGGGCCGCGGTCAGAGAATCTGGGGGGTACCGTGGGGCACATGCCAGGCAACAGGGATACAGAGAATCTGCCCATAGGGGAGCACTCCCGGCTGGGACAAATGTCAGCACTTCTGTGGGGCCGCGGAGTCTGAGCGCGTCCAGAAATACCCACGGGATGAAAGAGGTAGCGAGACAGGCACCCCCTCGGTCAGGCAGCACCTCTGACACGGTAACACGTGCCCGGAGACAGGAGACATCGATCAGACACGGGAGGGCACATACCCAGGTAGCCACTCGGACACAGGGTGGGCAGCCTGCCGCACATGCGCAGACGATACCAACCGCAGACAGCCACTCAGCCCCTGCGACATGGCGCATAAGGCGCCACAACATCCCAGACCCAGAGGGGACAACTGCCAGGAACACAGATGGGCAGGACCCGTGACACTGCCACCTGGGCCCAGACAGACCGCCCCCCACCCCCGACGCTGGGGCTCCCATTCTATTGTCGACCCACCGTCCACGTCTCCCCAGAACTCCCGTGTGGAAACCTACCCCCCAGCGCGACGGCTCGAGGAAGCAGAGCCTCTGGGGGCTGAGTAGGTCGCGAGGGTGGAAAGCCCATGGATAGGATTCGTGCCCTTTTACAAAAAGGACCGCAGAGAGCGCCCCTGCCCCTTCCCCCATGTGCGGACCCAGCCGGAAGCTGGCTGTCTGTGCACCCGTGCGGGAGGCTCTCTGCCAAACACTGGACCTGCCCGCACCTTGAACTTAGACTTCCAGCCTCCAGAACTGTGAGAAATCGATGTCCGCTGTTTGGCATCACCAGGTCCCCAGGACCATTACAGCCACCTGAACTCACGAGGATGCCCGTAGATGGGGCCCAGAGACCCCTGTCAGGTGACACACACCAGGCAGTGACCTTGTGCCACCTTGGCCCTCAAGAAGTGGAATGGCCCCTCCACCCTCCTCCCGTGTAGAGAGGAGGCTCCTAGGGGTCAGACCTCTTAAGACACCTTAACGGCCAGTTCCGCTGTCACAGGTGGGCCGGGGGACAGCCACACACAGGTATGATGACCACATGAGCTCAGAGTCACAGCCCTGTGACCCAGCGGCACACAGGAGGACTCCTGATGGCCAGACACCGCACAGGTTCCGCCCCGCGAGTCTGTAGAGAACCGCAGGGACTGCCAGTGACCAAGACAGACACACGCCTGCAGGGATGTGAGTGCTCACGCGAATGTGTGACTGGCCTCCAGCCTCTGCGCAACGCACGGCTCCATGAAAATCACCAGCCCACTGCGCTGCGCAACACCAGGCTAGGACAACTGGGCAGGCGACTGTGAGGCACAGCTGCACGCTGGGCGGGCTGTTCGACCTGCAGACGTGCGCAGTGACAGTCCCAAACCTGGTCCCTTGTGCCACATGTCCACACCACTGCAGGCGCCCCCTCTCCCCCACACTGCTGGTGTGCCCCATCTGCACACACGTACACACGACCGCACGCACTCCCACACGTGCACGCGCATGGGTGAACACGTGTGCACTAACACGAACGCAAAGACGTGAATCCGCACAAACACGCACGTGCCTCATTCACGCCTCACCATGAGCTCTAGGCAGCCACACCTAGCTGTGTCACCCATGTGCCCTTCCTCCTCCTGCCTGCTCCGCCCGCCCCTTCCCTGCTCCCTCCACTACCCCCCAGCTCCCCCCACTCCCCCCCACTCACAGCAGGGGTCCGTGGAGCCCGTCCTGGATGCTCATCACCAGCCGTGGCGGCGCCACCTCGCGGCACAGGTAGTGGCTTGAGTCTGCGGTCAGGCGGAAATAGCCGTCCACCAGCGACACCAAGGACAGGGCCATGGCCCGGGAAGGCAGGGTCAGCTCCTGCAGGCCAAGGGCGGGGCAGGGTGGGGACGAGACATCAGGCAGGCATCCAGCCCACAGGAGCCCCCACCCCTGCCAGGCCCCCTCCCTGGGCCCCACCAGGCTCTTGTTGTCCTGACAGTGGACGCTGACGTGGCATTCCTTCAGCACCACGTGTGTGATATCCTGGAAGTCACAGAAGTAGGTCCACAGCGCTTCCTGAGGCCTGTCTGCTGGCTGGTCGCCTGCTGCTGGGGCCTTGGTTCCCTTCCCAGATGGGCCAGCACGGGGATTCCTGCTGCTGCCATCGCCTCTGGGACCCTGGAAAGGCAGCGCGCGGGGCAGGTGCATGACGCAGGGCTACACCCGTTCAGTCTCCCGCACAATCTCCCTGCGGAGAAGCGGGAGCTGGAGGGACCGGGGATGCTCCTGAGGCAGCCGCACTCGAGTCCGTGTCACAGACTGGATGATGGGGACCCGCCCCCTAGAGAGCTGCACACCAGAGGCCAGAACCTCAGGGTGGAAGAGAGGAAGCCCCAGGCCCTCTCACTCCCAAATACCAGACAGGGGTTCCTCAGAGGTCCCCAGGGGGGAGGCGCAGAGGACATTCCCCCAAAAAACCACCCCAGAGGACAAACAGACATATCCCAGAGCCACGCGGGAAAAAGGTTCCCTGCAGCCACCCTCGGGGGCCAAGGCCAAGGCGGAGCAGGAACCCCAGCCCCAGCCCGACCTGGACCGCTAGATGGGAGAGGCACCCTGCTCACCTCTGCCCGCACCGGCCGCCACTGGATGCCACCTGTGCCCGTCACCAGCACCTCGTGAGTGGGTGGCCCGGTGGCCAACTCCGGCCCAGGCTCTGGGGGAGCCTGCCCGGCGTCCCGGAGGTAGTAGGGCTCCCCCACGGCCTGGGCCAGTAACTCCAGGTGGCACACGGGCAGGCGCTCCGTGCCGAAGCGGGGTGCCAGCTGCTCGAGGGTGGCCAGGTATTTGACCATGATGACCTGCTGTGAGACGTGGCCCGGCTGGAAGGCCCGCACGAACCTGCGGAAGATGTTCCGCAGGCGCAGTCGGGTCAGCGCATTGTGCCGCCGGATCTGCAGCCGGAAGGAGCGTGGGATGCAGTCCTTGAAGCTGGGGGCGGGGGGCAACCAGGAAGGGCTGGTCAGGAGTCTGGGGTTGCCCCCCAAGCTGGCCCTCATATTCCAAGTTCAGATCCCCAAGAAACAGGCCTTTGCTGCCTCCTGCCTCTGGGCCTTTGTATATGCTTTTCCTCGGCCTGGAGTGCTTTGCCAACGTATTCTACATCAGGATAAAGCTGACTCAACCTTCAGGTCTTAGCAGAAATGTCACCTCCCCACCAGAAAGCGTTCTCTGCCGTCCAGGCTAGAGAGGGTATATCCTCTGGGTTTCCCTGCACCGTGGACTTTACTGTCCCAGCCAGAGTCATCCAGAGTGATAATACAACAGGGACAGAAAGATATGTGCTTTAAGAGGGACTACTGGTCCTCCAAGAGCCATGTCTCCCACTGCCTCCTCCAGGCAGTCTACCCTGATTACCAGGGCCCTCACAGCAATGGCCATGCCCACAGCTGGCTCCCAGCTCCCCACACTCCTGGGTCCGTCCTTCCCTAGAATCTAAGGAATTCTCCAAGCTCGCTCTGCTCCAGCCACACATCCTCCAATGCATCAGGCGGGCCTCAGGATCTTTGTCCTCTAAACAGAGAGGTATCTGTCCTCTCTGTCCAGAATGTTCTCCCAGACGCTCGCAAGCCTCCTGCCTTCACTTCCTTCGCACCTTAGAATTTGAATGCTACATTCTCTGAGGGAGTCCCGGACCCTCCACGCTGAAATTCTACACCTCTCCTTCTTCCTCCTTTCCTGCTGAATTTCCCCTCCGAAACACCGGACCTCCCCCTTTTGTATTTTGTTTACTGATGCCTCCTTCACCAGATGTGCGCTCAGGAGGGCAGTGACCGCTGTTTGACTTGGTCACTTCTGTGGCTTCAATACCCAGAACGACTGCTGGTACCACAGCAGGTATGCAGCAGGTACTAGATAAGTGCTGAATGAACACACTGCAGTAGGCGAGGTCTCTTGCGGCTCCCAGATACCCGTTCCCGCCGCATTCCCAGACACCTGATCTTCTTGGCCACCTTCTCCAGGGGGACGCCACGGCACAGGGCAAGGTGGCACAGGTGCAGAAAGGCCATGCCCAGACTCTCATTCTTAAAATGGCGGATCTCCTCCTCGCCGGACAGCTCCCACAGCGATGCTACGTCATTCACAAACTCATGCTTGCCCTGGGGGTTGGGGCAGGAGGGTGGGGGGACAGATTGGGCAGAAAGAGAGGCATGAGAGCCTGTTTGCTCCCCAGCTTCTGTCCACTCTGGGGATGGAAGGGGACCCCTGTTTTTAGGAAAGGTCACGTGTGCTTCCTCTGTGCAGGCAGCCAAAGGATCCCAGGTGGCATGAGTTGAAATCTATTAGCCTTGGTGAATTGGGATGAGGTGGGGGGGGGGTCCTCAATGGCACCAAAGTCCCTCACGAACAGTCCCACTTCCCCAGCCCTACGTGCACCTGCTCAAAGAGGTACTCAAAGGAGGCCGGGTCCAGTAGTTGCATGCCCTGCTCTGCCTGTTCAGAGGAAGACTTGGGCCCTGGGGGCCCACAGCGGTACACAGCTGGCTCCTGGGGGTTTGTGCCATGCCAGTTCCGGAAATAAAACCTGCAAGACGGGATGGAGAGGTCGCAGCTGGGACCTAGCATGGACTCAGATGCAGCTCCAAGAAGGCGGGGTGCAGGGGAGCAAGGGGACAGAACCAAAGGGGACAAGACTCCCAAGGGCCCATCACCCACCTCATGCGGAAGTACAGCGTGAGGCTCATGTCTCTGGGGATCTCCAAGACATGGTTTGGGGGCAGCCAGACCTGGGCCTGGGCATCGAAGAGGGCGAAGAGATTGAGGCAGGATGGAGTGATGCCTGTAACAGGGGAGAAAGAGAGTCAGGAGGCAGCATCTGCTGCCAGCTGCTTTGTGGACCCCCACACCTGATGTTTCCCACCACAGGCCCTCCCTCCCTGGGCCTCCTTCTGCCCACAGAGGACAATGCAATATGGTGACTGAGCTGTGGTTTCAGAGACTACATTTCCCATCCTCCTTTGCAGCTGGGATGGGGCCACAGGACCAGTTTCTGGCCAATGGGATGCTGGCGAAAGGAATCTGCAGATTTCTAGGCCTGGAAATAAACTCTTACCATCTCCTCTGGCTCAGGGATGTTAGAGACCCCTTGTGCCTTGAGACAGAAGCGAATCATCTGACCTGCACTGGATTTTAGGTAAACCTTCATTGTCTTGACCCAGGGAAATTTGGGGAGCTGCTTGTTACTGCAGCAAAAACCTACCCTTGATCGACCAGCCCAACTACAAACTGCTGGCACGCTGCCTGGTCTCCGAGCTCCAGCCCTGCAAGAATACCCAACTACCTCCCGGATGTCTCCTCCTGGACATGAAGCCCCCTTAGATGTGTCATCTCCCAAAGGAACCTCATGCCAGGTCCCCAAACCCGCCTCTTTTCTGGCTGGTTCTTTTAAACTAGGACTTGGTCCTTGTCCTCAACTTTGTCTGCAATCCACATCAGATGGGTCACAAGATCTGCTCTTTCCATATCCTCCATCTCTGGGATCCTTCAGATCCAGAGCCCAGCCCTAACCCCAGACTCCAGACTCGCTACCATTCCCTACACCGGCCACCCAAGGCACCCTTTTATACATATCACTTGAAACTGTTATCTAAGGCAATCTGTTGAGAATAATTTATCATGACCAAAGTACAGCCACAAGACATAAAACTTGCCTCTGCCTATATCCACCTCTTCTTCCTAAGAGTTAACCACACTTCTGGGATGCCTGGGTGGCTCAGCCGGTTAAGCTGCTGCCTTCTGCTTAGGTAATGATCCCAGGGTCCTGAGATTGAGTCCTGCATCGGGGTCCTTGTTTGACAGGGAGCCTGCTTCTCTCTCTGGCTCTGCCTGCCTCTCTGCCTGCTTGTGTGCTCTCTCTCTCTCTCTCTCTCTCTCTCTCTGACAAATAAATAAATAAAATCTTAAAGAAAAAGAAAGGGTTAACCACACTACCGAACTAGAGTTTATCATTCCCGTATCCTCTATGACCTAGTCTCAAATGTTATAAACTATAAATGCAGTATTACACTATAGGTGTCCTTCTACAATTTACTTCTTCATGTTATAACAGGTTTTTGTTTTGTTTTGTTTTCTAAAGATTTTATTTATTTATTCATGAGAGAGAGAGAGAGGCAGAGGCAGAAAAAGCAGCAGGCTCCCCAAGGAGCAGGGAGCCTGATGATCCCAGGACCCTGGGATCATGACCCAAGCCAAAGGCAGATGCTTAACCATCTGAACCACCCAGGCACCCAATCACAACAGCTTTTAAAACCTCACACATGGGGCACCTGGGTGGCTCAGTGGCTTAAAGCCTCTGCCTTCAGCTCAGGTCTTGATCTCAGGGTCCTGGGATCAAGCCCCACATCGGGCTCTGCTCAGCAGGGAGCCTGCCTCCCCCTCTCTCTTTGCCTGTCTCTCTGCCTACTTGTGATTTCTGTCAAATAAATAAATAAATAAAATCTCTTTAAAAACAAAAAACAAAAAACCTTACACAACAGGTGCCTGGCTAGTTCAGTCGGTAGAACTCTTGATCTTGGGGTTAGAGTTCAAGCCCCATGTTCGGTGTAGAGATTACTTTAAAAAATAAATTAAAGGGGCGCCTGGGTGGCTCAGTGGGCTAAGCCGCTGCCTTCGGCTCAGGTCATGATCCCAGGGTCCTGGGATCGAGTCCCACATCGGCTCTCTGCTCAGCGGGGAGCCTGCTTCCCTTCCTCTCTCTCTGCCTGCCTCTCTGCCTACTTGTGATCTCTGTCAAATAAATAAATAAAATCTTTAAAAAAAATAAAATTAAATTAAGAAAAAACTTCACATATGATTAGGTGTAACTTTGGTTAAATTTCCTTTTTCCTGATTATATAGCTTTCCAGCCTTCAACCTTAGTTTGCGTCCTCTCCCTTACAGGGTACCCTGAGAGGGTCTCTTATTTTTCACCACAATAAATGAAGCTGCTCCAACACATACATTCTGGTATGTGTCTCCTCGAACACATGAGCTGAGCGTCTGTACAGGGTCTATCTAGAAGTGGAACTATGCAGCCTCAAGGGACGTATGTTCCAACAATGTTGGATGATACCAAAGGCTTTCCAAAGTTGCTGGCTCCAAGTGTACTCACTGCCTCTCACAGGAGGATGCCTCCTTGAGAGACAACTTCCTAAAGAACCAATCTGACTGTTTCACTCTCTGGCTTAAACCTTCCATGGTTCCCCATTGCCCCATAAGAAAGCCCAACCCCCTCAGCACAGACTAACCATGACCTGGGCAGGGAGTGCCTGGGGCCGGGCTTAGTCGGTTACATGTCTGACTCTCCTTTTAGGCTCAGGTCATAATCTCAGGCTTGTAAGATGGAGCCCCAAGTTGGACTTCCCGTTCAGCGGGGAGTCCGCATGGGATTCTCCTCCCGCGCCTTCTGCCCCTCCCCGGCCTCCCGAAAATAAATCAATCTTAAAAATAATAATAACTATGACCCGGAGTCTGACAATATGATCCACTTTCAAGTCCTACTTCCCTTTCCAAATTCTTGAAAGCGACACTCGTTACTCTTAAGGTCTTTTGCTTCCTCACATACATCAAGCTGTCTGGGAGCTTTTCACACGCTGTTTCTTGTGCTGGGCATGTTTCTCACCACCCAGCACACCCGTCGGAGCTCATGAAGGATTAGCCACCATGGGAAAGTACAAGGCGTGGCAGAAATCCACCATGAGGCCCCCATCTGCTTGTGGCAAAGGGCATCAGAGAGGACTTCCTGGAGGAAGGGACATATAAGCAAGGTCCAATTGGACAGATCTTCTCCTCCTCAGGAGGAAGACAGGATACTTCTGGTGCCTCTGCTATGGGCTCTCTCAGGCATTCCGAAGTTCCTTCCTGCTCTCAGGAGAAAGTGTAAACTCTCAACGTCTCTCTCTGGCATTTAAGGCACTGTAAAATCTGGCCCTGGCTGACCCCTCCCCCTTATCTCCTACCTGGAGGTCACGACCACCCTGGTCTCCTGGCTCCCACCCTCACCTGCCACAGTCTCTTCCCCACACAGCAGCCAGAGAGCCCCTGTGACGCCTGAGTCCAGTCACGCCCCTCCTTTGCGCCTAGTCCTCTGTGGCTCCAACCTCACTTGCAGTCAAGAGTAACACACTCACGGGGCACCTGGGTGGCTCAGTGGGTTAAAGCCTCTGCCTTTGGCTCAGGTCATGGTCCCAGGGTCCTGGGATCAAGCCCCACATCGGGCTCTCTGCTTGACGGGGAGCCTGCTTCCTCCCTCTCTCTCTGCCTGCCTCTCTGCCTACTTGTGATCTGTGTCAAATAAACAAATAAAATCTCAAAAAAAAAAAAAAAAAAAAAGAGTCACATACCCTGCCAAGCGAGCCAGCCAGGCACTCCTCTTCCTCTCCTGAATTTCTGAATTTTTAATTTTTCTCCATCATCTATCTCTGTTCTCCCACAGTTGTTTTTTTTTTTTTTTTTGAAAGATTTTATTTCTTTGAGAGAGAGAGAGAGCAAATGAGCATAATTGGGGCGGGTGGAGGGAGAGGGAGAAGCTGACTTCTCCCTAGCAGGGAGCCTGGTGCAGGGCTTGATCTCAGGACCCCAAGATTGTGAGCTGAGCCAAAGGCAGGCGCTTAACTGACTGAGCCAACCAGGGGCCCCTTCCACACAGTTTTCTTATTCATTGTGTTTCTTGCTGATTTTCCTATTGGAATATCAGCTCTAAAAAGACAGTGATTTGGGGCTGCACAATGTAGTTGCTCACTCAATGTCTGTTGAATGAACGGGCCGACAGGCAGACAGATGGACAGACGGATGGGCCCAGCTACCTTGAGCACCTCCACCCCTGCCACAGGGCTGATGCCCCAGACTCACCGACTTTTTGTGCAATGTGGATGCAGACCTCCTCTGCGGTCAGTGTGGCCTCGCTGAAGGTGACCCAGGGGTCCCCGCCGCCAGGGCCAGCCCAGTGCAGAAGGACCTTCAGGCCTCCCCTGGTGGCCATGGGCTGAGCTCCATTGCCATCAGGCCTGCTGTCCCTGGTGGTGGCACCCCAGTGGCACAGAGACATGCTTTTGAGAGCTGGCTTGGCTAGAAAGAGATAGGCCATCAGCCTCCAAACATTAGGCCTGAGGGGAAAATTCTAGAACCCCCTCACTGTGTGACTTTAGGCATCCAATTCCCCTCCCTGAGCCTGTTTCTACATCTGTTTGATGGAGTTGGGGTACATGTCCACAACTGTTAGATCTGCCATGAACAATGAACCCCTTTATTGGACAAACTTGCATCAATATAAAAACCTGCTTTGCACCCCCCTTCCCCGAATCACCAGGCAGTCAGGTCAGACAGACCGGGGGACGAATCTTGGCTCTCTCCGTGTCAACTCAGGCAAGTCACTTAGCCACATCAGGCCTCAGTTTTCCCATCGGAAAATGAAGATGCGGAGAGCATTGCCATGAAAAGAAGGGTTGACATCCCCACAGCACCTAGCCCTTAATGCAGGCATGAAAAAATAACAAAATATGACAAAAAAAAAATAAAATCATTATTGATTTCATCGTCCTGATCATCTCTCTCTAGCAGGCCAAGATTCATGCGTCCCACACCTACCCGCAGGAGTGACCCCAGGCCCTGCCCACTCCCCCGAGCCTAGGAGGGGTTGTGTTTCCAGTCGCCCCTCAGTCCAGCTGGGGGACTTCTCGAGAGCCAGGCCCGGGGTCGGGCCGCCAAGTCCTCCAGTTTAAGATAAACAGTGACGGGAAGAAGAGAGTGTCGTCGTAGCACAATGTCAGATTCCTCGGGAATCAAGCTCCTCTCTGAGCCCGTTTCCTCGCCTGGAAAAGGGGCACAGAGCAGTCTTTCCCCCAAAGCGGTGCGGGGAGGATTCAGTGAGATGCGGAAGGGAAGCGCTCAGCTCAGGGCTCGGTGTGCGGTCCGTACTCGATAAACGTTCGCTAGTACTATATGTTAACGTTTGAGAAAATACGGGTGGAGTTTCGGGGGGTGCCCATTTCCTTCGTCCTCGTCCCCACTGAGTGCAGACCAGCTTTGCAGATGCGGTAGGAGTGACGTCTGCGCCCAGGAGACCCGCACCGCCCCCCAACACCCCCCTCCCCAAAACCTCGCCGGCTGGGGCAGGAGCCGCGATGCGCACCCACCAGGCATCGACGGGTCACGAGGCAGCGGGTGTTTCCGTCCACCCTCCGCCACGCGCAGCCTCCCGCCGCGCCTCCCGCCGCGCCTCCCGCCGGCCGCGGCCCTCCAGGGGACCTCCCGGAGGTTCCAGGCTCACCCTTTCCCCCCGGACTCTGGCTCGAACCCGGGACCCCGCCCCGCTCTGCGGGCAGCCACCGCCAAATCGCCGCCGAGACGCCGCCTCCCATTGGCCGCCTGAAATGGGCATATTCATTGGCTGCTGTTGTGATCCGTCGCACGTAGCCATTGGTCTTTTCGTTGCAATGGCGGCGCTTCTATTGGCCCTCACCTTTACCTTTTTTTTACCCTCAACCGCGATTGGCTGGGATGGCACCATGGCGTCAGTGATTGGCTGCTGGAGGGGAGCGGGCGGAGATGCGGAAGCGCTGGCTGGTGTGCGAGGTTAGACAGTGCAGGCGTTCAAGCGGCGTCGCGATATCGATTTCCTCCGCGGGCTGTTGGCCCTAGTGAGGCTTTCGGAACTGGCGTAAACTTCTCGTCCTCATTTTGGCGATCAAGGCTGCAGCCAGCCGCCCTTCCGTCTTCCAGACCCGTGCAGTGTGACTCCATTCCATCCTGCCTCGCTTCCCTCGTCTCCGCGGGGCCAGCTGCACCTGGCTGGACGGAGACACCCCTCACGCACGCCCGGGCGGCGTCTCCCGCCCGCCTATTCAGATCCTCCGCGGAATCACCTCCAGCCCGGTCCGCTGAGGCTGTCAAAGTAGCAGCTTGGAAGTCCCCCCTGACCGGAGTTCTAACCAACACACAGCGGCAAGTCGCTGTCATTTACCGAGAAGGCTATGCGCTGAGTGTTCTCATGCAGTATCTCATTTGATCAAGGCAGTAGTCCTCTTTGTGTTGTCCCCATTTCTCCGAGCAAGAAACTGAGGCACAGAGAGGTGACAAAGACGCCCTCCTTGACCTCACTCATTTGAGCTCTCTTCTCGACCAGCCTTCGACCCAGGCCTGAGCCTATCTTCAGCCTGCTTGGTCCTGTCCGAGCAAAGAAACCTTTTAAGTCATTCCCACCTTTGGTATCTGATTCAGTTCCTCCCAGCGAGTGTCTACAGAAAATTGGAGAGCTGTCTGGTGCAGAAAACCCACACACTGGGGATCAGAAGTGTTGCAAGTAGAGAAAGTTTTCCTTTATAATGCACTAAAGAAAGATTTCCCAGGCTTCACCTGTGGGCCCAGTTTTAAAGAACAGTAATAAACCCACTACCCAGGCCAAGAAATAAACCCTCAGCCCTTCCCAGAAGCTCCTTGATCTAAATCAACAATCTCATCTTTCTGTCTCTTCCCCTGCTGTATTTTTCTCTGCAGTCCTTATGACATTTCACTGGAAGTTTCTGTGAGCACTGATTTTAATGCCTGTGTTCCACTTTAAAATGTCAGCTCCACAAGGGAGGGGTCTGTGTGGTTCTCCACTATATGCTTGGCATCTGGAATTATGCCTGGCACCCAGGAGATGCCTTAAAGATGGTGGGGGGTGGTGGTGGTGAATGATTGAGGGAGCCCTCTGGGCTTGAGCAGCTGTCCTGCTTGCTGCGGAAAGCCTGATCATGGCCTTCCGGCCTCAGCTTCCTCTCTGCCCCTGAGAGCACAGCAGCAGGAAGTCGAAGTTGCCAGATTCTTCAACAGGCAGCTGGGTGAAGTGAGGCAGCCTCCACAGAACACGGGCTGAGCCTGGCACTGGGTGACCAGCATCCCAGGGGGACAGGAAGTGACAGGTGGCTATGATGACTGATAATAATAATGATGCTAATAACCCCAGTAATAAGAAGATAATTCCGGCTCACACTGTCCCAGACTGCATGTGCTTAGAATTCACCAAGCTCTTTCAGTTTCTCTTAAAGTGGGACTAGCACACCCACCTGACAGCGGAAGAAAAAGGAGACTACAGAGACTGCGGGCAAGGCTAGTGTCCTGCCCCCAGGGCCCAAGGCCTCCTTTGCAAACTCCTGCATGACAGACAGTTTCCAGGACCAGCAGGGGCACTCGGGGTCACCCCACCAACCATCAGGGTTTGCCCAGGATTGAGGGAGATTACCACAAGGGACTTTCGGGGTTGTAACTGGGACAGTCCTGAGCAAAATAGAACAATTGGTCACCCGTCCCTCGTGGGTTTTTAGGAGGAAGCTAGACTTGGGGGATTCCCCTGACCCTGCAGGGAGGGGCCTCCCAGAGCTCCCTCCAGCCCGGGCAAAAGCCAAGAGTCCAGTCGGTGAATTAAAAACAAAACCCCTTTGTGTTCTTTTGAATTGGAGGGTTCGTGGAACAGTCAGCCCCTTCCCCCCAAACAGCCATGAGGCTGGTCAGTTTCCTGGGAATCCTTCCAAGGAAGTGCCATACCCTGTTGGGTACATATGTGAATACATGCCTCCAGGAAATTCCCACGAGCAGCCCTAAACTGGGCATTCCTTGCTGGTCTTGGGAGGAAACAGGAGTTACACACACAAAGGCTGGAACCAGAAAGTCTGGGTTTGTATCCCAGCTCAGCCACTGTGGGATCCTGGGCACACATTTAACTGCTCATGCCCATCTCCTACTCTGCAGAATGGGGCTAATTGGAGTCACAAACTCTGAGACATGTCAGGAACCTCAAACAGGGTAGTACACGTGAGGTCTTGGAATCTGAGTATAGAGTGAGGGCCGTTACCTTTTTCAATTAATGATAGTTTTTGGTGATCTTTCCTTTCCCCTGTGTATAGATCTATTTTGCAGAATTGTTTGATTAGGATATATCCCAGGCACTCATCGAGGGTTTGGAAATGCATGAAAACATTGGCTAGGTGACAGGCAGAAACCACTCAGGTGTCCATCAATCAATGAATGGATAAACAAAATGTGGTCTAGCCATACGGGGGACTTTTTGGTCATTACAAGAAAGGAAGCTCTGACACATGCCACAACTTGGATGAACCTGGAAAACATTGTGTTGGGGGCACCTGCGTGGCTCAGTCAGTTAAGCATCTGCCTTCAGCTCAGGTCATGATCCCAGAGTCCTGGGATCGAATCCCCAGTTGGGCTCCCTGTTCAGTGGGGAGTCTGCTTCTCCCTCTTTCTCTGCTCCTCTCCCACACATGCTCTGTCTCCCTCTCTCTCTCTCTAATAAATAAATACGTTTTAAAAAAAATTTTTTTAAGTAGGCTACAGTTTATCTGTCTCTTCTCCCATGGATGGACAGTTATGTGGTTTCCAAGTGGTGCCAAGAAATGTTCTTACATCGTCATTCTTTTTTTAAAGAATTGCTTTTTTTTATTATTAAAGATTTTATTTATTTATTTGTCAGAGACAGAGGGAGAGAGAGCGAGTGAGCACAGGCAGACAGAGAGGCAGGCAGAGGCAGAGGGAGAAGCAGGCTCCCTGCTGAGCAGGGGGCCAGATGCGGAACTCGATCCCAGGACCCTGGGATCATGACCTGAGCCGAAGGCAGCTGCTTAACCAACTGAGCCACCCAGGCGTCCCTAAAGAATTGCTTATTTTAAGTAAATAATTCACTCACATGGTTCTGAATTGAAAAGGCAGAAAAGGATTTTGAGGACAAGTTCTTACTCTGCTTCTGGGTCCCTGACATTGAATTACTGAATTCAGTATATGTTTATGGTTTGGTGGTTCCTAAAGTTAAGTGTAGAATTACCATGTAAACCAGCAATTCCACATCGGGGTTGTATATGCAAAGAAATTGTATCCTATGATGCAAAATGATTCAACTGTAAAATGGAATGAAATTGGTACATGCTACACCACGGATGAACCTTGAAAACGTTATGCTAGTTGAAATAAGCCAGTCACAAAATTACAGATTCTTTAAAAAGACTTCATTTATTCATTTGCCAGAGAGAGAGAGCACAAGTGGTAGAGCAGCAGGCAGGGGTAGAGGGAGAAGCAGGCTCCCCGCTGAGCAGAGAGCTGATACGGGACTCGATCCCAAAACCCGGGGGAATCATGACCTGGGCTGAAGGCAGACACTTAACTGACTGAGCCACCCAGGCGTCCCACAAAATTACAGATATTTTATGAATGGGGGATTAAGTGTTTAACGGCAACAGTTTCTTGTAGTTAAAGCCACTGAATGGCACATCCCAAAATGGTTAATTTCATGGCATGTACATTTCACCACAATTTAAAAACACACACTTAAGGAGTGCCTACTGTGTGCTGTGCTCTAGGATCTGAGGGTTTAGCCATGAACAAAACACAGGAATCCCTGCCTCGGGGGAGTGGATGTAAATGATATAAATACTAGTAAGTGGGTTTTATGATATGTTGGAAGGTGCTAAGTGGTAGGGAGGGAAGAAGTTAGCCAAGTAAGGCGTCTCGGGGGCTGGAGTAACTTGTTCTAGGCTATGTGTCGTTGTCTGGGTATTTGTTGCCTATGATACTGAGGGCTTCCTCTTGTGGCCAGAAGTAATCAAAGTGCTGCACCCAGCTTCGGGTGCGTTCTGCCAATGGGGAAGCCTGGCCAGAGACCAGAAGTGGGAGAACCATGGAGTGATATCTAGTCCCCTGCTCCCTCCCTGCTGGGCACAGTTTGGGCAGTGATTGTACCTCTGTGACCACATGTTCTGCAAGGAGTGCCTTCCTTGTGGCTACAGATCTCCATGAGTTCTGCTAATTCTGTTTCCTGCCCCTGCACCTTAGCCCTGGATGTGGTGCCTCCCTGTGGCAGGCAGAGTAACAGACCCCCCAAAAAGCCCATTAGGAACTAATTAATCCCTGGAATCTATGAATAGGTTATGCTTCGTTAGGGAGAAGCATAAAAAGGGAGAATTAAATTTGCAGATGGAGGAGCGCCTGGGTGGCTCAGTCAGTTAAGTGGCTGCTTTAGGCTCTGGTCATGATCCCAGGGTCGTGGGATCGAGTCCCACATCGGGCTGTTTGGTCATCAGGGAGCCTGCTTCTCCCTCTGCCCCTTCCCGTGCTCATGTTCTCTTTCTCTCTGACAAATAAATAAATAAATTATTTTTAAAAATAAATAAGTAAGGGTGCCTGGGTGGCTCAGTGGGTTGGGCCTTCGGCTCAGGTCATGATCCCAGGGTCCTGGGATCGAGCCCCACATCGGGCTCTCTGCTCAGTGGGGAGCCTGCTTCCTCCTCTCTCTCTCTGCCTGCCTCTCTGCCTACTTGTAATCTCTGCCTGTCAAATAACATAAATAAAATCTTTAAACATAAATAAATAAATAAGCAAAATTGCAGATGGAAATTGAAAATGCTAATCAGATGGCCTTCAGGTAAGAAGATTATCCTGTTGGACTCAAGGTAATCACAAGGATCCTTATAAGTGGAGGAGGCAGGGTTGGGGGTGGGGGGTGGGGAGGACACCTGGGTGGCTCAATCGGTTGGGTGACTGACTCTTAGTCTTGGCTCAGGTCGAGATCTCACCATCGTGAGATCCAGCCCGAGTCAGGCCTGCACTAAGCATGGAGTCTGCTTCAGATTCTCTCTGTTCCTTTCCCACTGCCCCTCTTCCCACTCTATCTCAAATAAATAAAATTTAAAATCTTAACTTTAAAAAAAAGTGGAAGGGGGAGGCAGAAAAAGAAATCAGAATGATATGATATGAAGGCCTGACTTATCTTTTTTTTTTTAAGATTTTATTATTAAAAAAAAATTTAAAAAAAAGATTTTATTATTTATTTGACAGAGATCATAAGTAGGCAGAGAGGCAGGCAGAGAGAAAGGAAGGGAAGCAGGCTCCCTGCCGAGCAGAGAGCCCAATGGGGCTCTATCCCAGGACCCTGGGATCATGACCTGAGCTGAAGGCAGAGGGCCCAACCCACTGAGCCACCCAGGCTCCCCCTGACTTATCTTTGCCATCTTTGTAGATAGAGGAAGGGCCAGGAGCCAAGGAATGGAAGCAGCTTCTAGAAGCTGGGCAAGGCAAGGAAATGGATCCTACTCGGAGCTTCCGAAAGGATTGCAGCTCTGCCCGTGTCCTGATTTTAACCAAGTGAGACTCGTGTCAGGCTTCTCAGCAGCAGAACTGGAAGCAGTAAGTTTGTGTTGAAGACGCTAAGTTTGCAGTTATGTTACACCAGCTATAGAAAACAAATACTCTCGATATGAATTTGTTGGTTCTGCAACCCCGCTGACATCCCTGACATAATCCCTTCATCACAGTTTGTTCTGTGAAACCCTTTTGAGTTGAACTCTGTTTCTCTCGCTTAAGACCCAGCAATCCTGCTTCTGGGAATTTTTCCTATAGGTAGGATGCCTGTGCTTACAGGAAACGGTACACAAGTATATTTCTTGCTTGTAAAAAGAGAGAGACTGGAAAGCCTTGAATGAAACCAACCCCAAGAAAGGCACACCCTGTAGGTTTCCACGCAGGGAGAAAGAATGAGGAAGTCGTAATGGACTGATAAAGGCGGGTCTGCAGGTCATACTGTTCCGTCAAAAAAGCAAGATGCATTTCAGACAGTGAAACATGCTATGTTTCAGGCAAAGAAGAGGAGAGGGGATAAGAACACATTCAATTAAAGAACAAAATGCATTCAATTTTGCAAAAAGAAATCTTGGAAAGAGTCACGAGAAAGCACGGACAGTTGGTTCCCATGGGCGCCCGTCACTGGGGGCGGGGAACCACCTGGGGGGAGGGCAGACAGACCGAGCTAGTTCCTGTGTCTCTTTTGTTTGTTTGTTTGTTTAAGACTTTATTTATTTATTTGACAGATAGAGAGCAGAAATAAGCAGAGCAGCAGGCAGTGGGAGAGAGAGAAGCAGACTCTCCCCTAAGCAGGGAGCCTGATGTGGGGCTTGATCCCAGGACCCTGGAATCATGACCTGAGCTGAAGGCAGCGGCTTAACCAACTGAGCCACCCAGGTGTCCCCCTGTGCGTCTCTTGATAGCATTTGATGTTTTAAAATCCCGTCTTAAGAGAGCCGACACTATGTGCGGGAGGTGAGGCATGAAAAGTAAAGAGGGCGCCCAAAACCTCAGTAACCAAGATAAATACTTTAATGAAGTATTTTTTAAAAAGCACAATTAATGTGAACAAAAGAACACCCATGAACAAAATACTGAAATTTTAAGTAGAGATTCATTAACAGTGCTGAGTTAGAGCCTGAGGCAAAAGGAAAAACCAATAATATGGATTCCATCTTTGAAAGTTTTCACAGTAAATAATGAAGTCGCCTATCCTGGATGGCCGAGGTTTCCCCAGGGCCTTAGGAATACCTTCCTCCTCCCCAAGCCCTCCAGATCGGCGCCATGCCCACCATTTAAAAGCTTTAGGGGATGCCCGCAGGGTCTACAGCTCACCACTGCCCCCTGGTGGCAATCAGCTTGCACACAACAGCATCTACGGGCTCTTCGCTTAAGCGGACAGGGGTTTACTGAGCGCCCACTGAGGCCGGATCCATCCAGGGGGCTGTATCTCAGGGCCACAGCTCAAGGGAGAGGACAGCACACAAGCCGGCAAAGCTTGGCACATGGCAGGTGAGACAAGCCGCCTGACTGCACGTTGAGGGGCAACTCAGGTGGGCCAAGGAGGGCCCTGGGGAGGAAGTGGCACGGAGCTCTGGTCCGAGGTGTAAGCAGCTGCCAGGGGTGTAACCCCCTGGAAGGGGCAGGCAGAGGGCCTCCCTGCTTGGCTTCATCCTAAAATGGTGTCCTTGTTCATTGTACTATTCTTTAAGGCCTTTCATGTGGCCCAAATATTTCATTACTTTTTAAAGGAGCCTCACGAGGGGTGCAGGGAAGGGTATCCGGGGAGAGGGACAGGCACACGCCAAGGCCCACATTTTGAGAATTTAAGTGCCAGGCGCCCTGCTTGCCTGTGGCATGATCTCATTTTAGCACTAAGTCCCCAGGAGAAAGGCACTAACATTACTCATTGTGCAGAGGGGGAGGTATTTGCCCAAGGTCACACTGATAGAGAAATTTAAAGTGCTCAGGCCCTGCAAGGAGGGAGCAGGAGAGGGGGCGAGCGGAACTGGGGACAGGAAGAGACTGGGGCAGAGAGCGCAGCAGAGAGAACTCCAGGCTTCTGCTCTCAGGGAGGGATGTTCCTGGCTCCCCTCTGGCCACTGCTGTTGGGGTCTGCTGTGGACTGGGGTTGGGGGGGTGGATAGTGGAAGTGGCTGGGGTGGGCTGCAGGCCAGAGGAGATGGGATCTGGACCCAACTGGAGGCCATGGATACAAAGGGTAGTGGTCAGAGATGGGCCAATGCTTCTGAATGGGGCAGGGGGCCTGGGGGCCAAGCCGGAGAGTGGGGGGTGGGGCTGAGAACTCCAAGGTAAAGGAACCCTGGGGAAGAATGTTGTAGGCAGTGGAACAGCGTGGGCAAGAGCCTGGAATCCGAACAGAGGGAGCTGCCCAGACAGCTGGAGGATAAAGCCTGAGGCACCGCAGGCCAGGCCTCCAACACTCACTGGGTTTCCCTCCCACTCCACGAGAAGAGCTGTGTCAACAGCCCTCGAGACGCCCCCCTGAGCATCTGAAATCCTTTATTGGAAGATCATTGCTGTTTACCATATAGAAGACTCCGACAGCAGATGAACAGTGAAAACAGAGCCCATAGTGACTGGAGCAGGCCTCTGGGCTGGAGACCCCACCCCCCACCCCAGGAACCAGCCTAGCGACCTCCGCCCCTCCCTGGACCCCTAGGCCTTTGGCATAATGCTGATGGGGGAGGGGGTAGCGTCCTGCAGGCAGTGAAGCCCCTTGACTCAAAGCAGAGACTTGGATGAGCACTGGAGGTGGGGGCAGTGGGGGCGGGGACAGGCCCTCTCCCGGCCCCAGGCTGGGCAGGAGCACGAAAGTGGAGGAAGCCAGGAGCTGGGGAGACGGCATCTATTTCTGTTTTCTGAAGAGGGGCACACAGGGGCCTGCAGGCAGGTGGGCAGCAGCTGGGGCGAGTTAGGCGCTGACATCCTTCTTGTCGCCTGGCTTGGGGCCGGCTTCCAGCAAGGGGTCCCCGGGGCCTGCCTCCTCCCCATCCTTGGCCTCGCTGGACTTGGAGTTGGGGACCCAGAGGCCGGAGTCAATGCAGCGCTGCATGTGGTACTTCGCATCCTGTGGGGAGAAGGGTGGCGAGTGAGGCCGGGCTGCCTACCCACCCTCCCCGCCCCCCTACCCCCTGCACATCTTTCAACCTGCTCACTGCTTGTTCTAGATCAGAGCTGTCTAGGGGATTCTGCAATGATGGGAATGGTCTGCAATCTGCACGTGTGGCTGCCAAGTCCTTCAGCCATAGCCAGTGCTGGTGAGGAACAGACCTTTCCATTTCACTTAACATTAACTCAAATTTAAACAGTGTACGTCCAGAATGAGAGCTGTGTTCCAAAAAACTTTACTTTTACAGACAGACATGGAGCTTGTGAACCATAGGATCAAAACCCTCGGTCTAGAGATCCTTTTTCATGGAAGTTTCTAGAAATCCTGGGCCAGGTCCTGCAAGTAGACCCATTTCACAGATGGGGAAACTAGTGTGGCCAACCCAGTGAGGCAAGCAGCAGGCAAGGGGTCAAACCGAGATCTGTGAAGATACAGAGTCCCGTCCACCAGCTCCCAAAAGCAGCAGCAGCTGGGGGCACCTGGCTGGCTCCATCAGTAGAGCACATTGACTCTTGATCTGGGGTCATGAGTTCAAGCCCCACGCCGGGCACATACAGTGACAGCTGATGTGTACCACGTGCTCAGCGCCCCCAAGCATTCTCCAGGTCAGTCTCCAAAGAAACTGTGGTTTCATGGGGTAACCCAGGCTGGGGAGGAACGCCCGTTCCTTGGATGAAGGTGGGGCAACCACTAGGCTCGTAAATGGCCCACAGGGGGGTGACACTCGGCGGCAGGGGACATGCGGAAAATGCCGTGTTCACCTCTGGGGGTGGTCACACAGTAGACGTGTGTGAAAGGAAGCCTGGCTGCCTCCTGTGTGGGCCACAGGGTGACAGGCTCTCCCACGGCAGCCGGGAGCGGGGCTTGAGTGTGGCCCTGGGGCGCTGCTACTCACGGTGGGGTCCATCTTGCTGATGGCATCTTGGAGCATCTGCACATCCTTCACGTCAAAGCATTTCTGGAGTTCCTGCAGGTGCCGAAGGGCTGGGGGTCAGGGCCTAGGTCCCCAGGGGTCCTCCCTGCTGCCCCCTCAACCCTCCACCTGGGGACAGGGGAGCCACACCTCAGGGAGAGACTCATAGACTTCAACGGGGTCCAGGCCGCCGGGGCCCAGGCGCTTCTTGCGCTCCTCCTCCTCATACTCCTTCATGGCCTTCTCGATGCGCAGCTTGGCGCGGCCCCGCACGCGCTCCTTGAAGGCCTCAAGTTCATCGTTGAAGCCCTCCATGTACTGGCGGTCAGCGGTCTGCAGGGTCGGGGGCCGAGAGCTGTTCATGGGGCTGTGAGCCATTCACGGGGCCGTACCCGATTGGCCCGCGCAGGCCCTGCGCAGTCTCCTTGCCAGCTCTGCCATCTCTGCGCTACCAACCACCTGCCTACCTGCACCTCAAACTCAACACGGCTCGCTCGTGCTCTGGACCACTCCGCATGGGCTGCCCTGGCCTCAGCACCCCCAGCCCCAGCACGGGCTGCCCTGTTCTTCCAGGCGCTCAGCTGAGAAGCCCTGAGGCGTCCTCAACTCTGTCCCTCACCCCTGTCTTTCAAACTATCTGGGAGCCGGCCACCGGCCCCTCCAAGCCTCTGCCCTCCCCTGCTACGGCAGGCTCCGATCCCGCGGCCGGGAGTCTGAGTGGCCGCGTGGACACCCCTGCTGCAGACCAAGGCTGGTGCGCCACAGAGAGCCACACCCCAGCCCGGCCCGGCTCCTGGGGACGCTACCTTGATCTTAGTGAAGAACTGCCGGAAGCAGGCCCGGGGATCCACCTTCAGGCTCTTGGCCAGCTCCAGGATGAACTGCATGACGATCGTCTGGTGCGCCACCTGCTCCATAAGCGCGCATTTCTGCGAGAGGGAACAGAGGCACCTTGTCAGCTGTTGTCCCGGAGGTCTCGGGACAACGGCTCCTCCCCAGCCCCGGGGCAGCCTCCGCTCACCTCCTCCACCTCCAGGTCAATGCACCAGATGACCAGGTAGTTGGCCGTCTCCTCGCACACCAGGTGGACGTTGTCTGACAGGTACTTCTGGCTGTCATCCCAGCGGCGGAGCATACCTACGGGAAGGCGTTGGCAAGGTGCTGAAGGGCCCCGGACGCAGAGGGCCGGGCCCTGCCAAGTGCACCCCACGCCCCGGCAGCAGCGGGCCCCCTCCACCCCGCGCCCAACTCACCAAAGTGCTTGATCTGTTTCTCGTACTTCTCCACGAAGGTTTTGTGTTTCTGCTCCCTCACCTCCTCCGACTCCTCCTCCGCCGGCTCTGGCTTGGTATTGACCATGCTCTGTGGTGGGGCGAGAGGGGGAGTGGGCTGGGGCGAGGCAGCAGGGCGCCTCCAGCGGGGCCGGGCGGGCCGAGGCCGCAGCGCCCATCCCTTCCACAGCGGAGGCGGTGCCGGTGCCAGGAGCGTCAGTGTGGCGGGAGCGAGGGTGTGGCAGGTGTGGCCTCGGACTAGGGCCTTCGGGCAGATCAGAGGGGCGGTACCAGTGGGGTGCTTCCCGGCCCAACCCGCACACCTGTCCCTCCACCCCCACCAGCCGGTGCCCACCTTGACCTGCCGCCCACCACCTACCCCTGACGAGCGCGCAGCACCCCGCCCCTGCAGGAGGGGAACCCCCCCGCCCTCCCCACCTTGCTGAAGCCGTCCTTGCTGAGCGTGTCCACGTTCCAGGGCATGTTCTTCTCCTTCTTGCGCATCTCCTCTAGCTTCTGCTCCCAGCTCCGCTCCTCCTTACGCAGCTGCTGAGCCTCGGCCTGCAGCCGCTCGAGCTCCACCTTGCTGCCCTCGCCCTCCGCCACCTCCAGCTCCTTCAGCTTCCGCTGGCACTCGGCCACCTTGCGCCGGCACTCGCGGCAGCCCCTGTCCAGCTCCTCCTTCTCCTTCTGGAACTGCTCCATGCGCTCCACCCGGGCCTGGGGGTAGACACGCAGCCCGTCACTGGGGGGAAGGGCCAGTCCCTGGACCTCAACACCACCCCACCCAGGGCTCTACCCACTGCACCTGGGATGGCCCAGGGAATGCATGCGCCACCCTCTGTGGCCCAGATGGCCAGCTTCCACGCCCACCAGTACAGCTACACACACGTGAGTCTGTGTGTCGTACCCCCCTCCCAGGAACGCTCCGTGCCATCTACCGCACTCCGCAAAGGTCCAAGTCCTATCCGTGACCCACCCACAAGGCTCTGGACGGTCTTCCCCTCCCCTCAGTCACACTGGCTGCCTCACCTTTTCTCCAACCCACTTCCAACCTCAGGGCCTTTGCACTGGCTGTTTCCTCAGCCTGGAAAGCTCTCTGTTCAGATTCCACCCCCCAATACCACTTACTCCCTCACATCCTTACCATCTTGGCTCAAAGGTCACTTTACAGATGAGGCCCTCCCCTGACCACCCTGCTAAAGATGGCAACCTCCCCTTACTCTTGCCTGTGTCACCTTCCTCCTCAGCACTCATTACCTGCTAACGCCTGGTGATAATTATTTACTGTGTTATCGACGCTGTCCCGCTCCGAGGATACTGGCTCCATGGAGGCGGGGTTCTGTTCACTCTTGTGTCTCACACACACCGCACACATGGGAAACATTTGTTGGATGAATAAAGTGATGAAATACTGGATGGGGGTCTCAGGCTCCCCCTCCTCTCTAGAGCTGCCCTCAGGGACACTCGGGTGCCCCTCCTTGCCCAGCAACCTCCTCCAGCCGTCTCTGCCGCCAGCGGAGGCCTGCTCACTGGCCCTGTCCTTCCCTCCCCCTCCGCTACCCAGTCCTCACTACTTCCACTTCTAGATGTCTCTCCAATTCGCTCCCCTCAGGGCACTGCTGCTGGACTGCTGCCAGGACCCCTTCCACTCTGTCTCCAGGCCGGCACACCTCCTTCAGCCTTAGCTCGGGGACCACCAGCCTCCTGTCCCCCTTCCCCAGCTGTTGCTCCCCAGACCGCCTCTTCGGCTGTTCCCCAAGCTCAGATGGTCCCTTTTCATTCCCCCTCTCGCTCAGGTCCCCAGCGGACCCCATGTCACACAGCATGCCCCGTCTGGTCCCCAGGCCAGCTTGGCTCCACCTCCCCCGCCCCCCTAGCTCTCAGCAGTACCTGCTCAATCTCGAACCACTGCCTGAGCCCTGAGAGGCGCCCCTACCTTCCAGCACTGTTCCCTGAAGCTGCCAGGCTCTGAAATACACACATCTGTCTGCAGCCCTCCCTGCCACCCCTACCTAGAGTGCCTGGGTTCACACAGGAACCCTGACCCTTGCCCCAAGCTGTTCAGATAGCACCAAGGCCCCACGGGGGCCTGGGTCCCACTCCCCTCTCCCAACTCTGGGTCTCAGGCAGATGCTGGCCCTCATGGTTCCCCAAATGCCCCAGCTCGCTCTTGCCTCGGGGCCTCTGCATAGGCTGTTCCTTCCACCTGCAACTCTCTTCCCTTTGCTCCACTTACTCTGCCCTCAGGTCTCAGCTTCGACAGAACCTTGTCCAAGTGCCCCCATGCCACATCATTGTGCCCCCAAGGCCCCTTCATGATCCCCAGATAACATGATAAGATGCTGGACGACAGGTGCAGGGCCCCGAATGTGGGGTCATAACCCACAGCCACAGAATAAAGGCCAGGGGTCCCTGGGTCAATCCCATAACCTCTAGGGACCTCCGTTTCCTCAGCTGTCAAAGGCGACAACAGCCCCGGACTCACAGGGTGGCACTAGGAGAAGCAAAGGAGATAAGAAGTTCAAGTCGATAGTGCAGACCTGTGCTGGATGCTCAGCAAGCCCCTTTCCCGTGCTGGCGACTGCCACTACCATCCAAGGGGACAATTTTTTTCTCTCTCTCTGGGGGCCATTCTGGGCCTCAAACAAGAAAACTACTTCAAGCGTTTAGCTCGATTTCCAGCCGAGTAAATGCTCAGTAGCTGGGAGCGGTCAGCTTTGCACAGTCCAGTTACCCGGCTCCACCACTTACTGGCAATGTGACCTTAGCTAAGACACTTAAAACTCTCCAAGCCTTGGGGGTTCCTCTTTGGGAAACGGGGCCTCGGGAGTTAGTCCCAGGAAACTGCCTGCAACCCAGTACTCAGTACTGAACACGCTCCATTGTTACCGCCGTCACAGCCACTGCCACCAGAATGGTCTCCCGACTCACTTCTGGGCCTTCTTGGAGGCCGCATCCCCAGGTTCTAGCACAGAGCCAGGCGGGCGGTGGGTGGGAACCAGGAAACCTGGAGCCTTCTCTCACGCCCCACAGGACTACTACAGTCAATCCCGAATCTCACTTTGCCCATGTGGATAAAGGCCGAGAAGGGCCTTTTCTTGTGGAGGGACCAGAGAGAGCAGCCCTGGGCCCTGCCCGTTCCCCTTCCCGGGATGGGCCTTTGTTGCCTGGGAGGCTCCCTGCCGCCAAGAGGCTGGCATCATCACTGGCCTCAGGTGGCAGCAGGAACCTACCATCCTGCTGACTCCTGCTGGGCCACCACTGAGCTCTTCTCGGTGTCCTCTGAGTGGCCGCCAGGGAGGCCGAAGCTAAATAAAGGCCTCTCAGAGCCGATGGGGGCGGCAGCTCGCCCAGCTGGGGCTTTACACCTCTGGGAGGGGCTGGAGCAGGCTGGGCAGGGCAGACGGGGGCGGGGGGGGCACCCTATCTGCCCTACAGATACAAAACCTGAGGCTCCCAGAACCTTGGTGCCATCCAGTTCCATGAAAGGAGTCACAAGAAACCAGTAACAGCAGCTGAGGCGGGGGAGGGGGGACACGGGGCACGGCAGGGACTGGGAGACTCCCCTGTCCCTTTCTGGATAGCTCTGGAATTTTTCTTTCCCAGGAGCACGGATCACCCGAATAACAACAATGATGCTAACGGCTCAAGTTTACAGAGAGTTTATCACAAGCCAGATGAGGTCTATCCCAAGGACATCACACAAGTTAAATAAATAAAGTAACTCCTCCTACCTAAAGACCCTTTCAGGCAGATACCCTTAGTAGTCCCAGCTGGGGGAAACTGAGAGACCCGGAGATCAAACAACCCGCCAGAGGTCACGCAGTAAGCCAACGGATTGGATTCCGGACCCAGGACTGGACCCCAGGCGTGCCGGCTGGTACTCAGAAGCGCGCCAGGCTACCTTCTCACTAATCCCACCTCCCGCTCCCATATGCTTACTCCGTCCCAGGCCCTGAGCCAAGTTCTTGTCGTGCCTAATCTCATTTCATTCTCAAGTTGGTCTCCCCGGGCAGGGAAAGTACAGCAGTAAACGGTAGGGCTGGGATTAGAACCCAAACTGGCCTGTCACAGCTGGAGATGCTTATCTCCCCTCCCCCACCCCCACTAGGCTCCACTACAGCTCCAGGGTCCTCAGCAGGAAGGGAAAAGGTCCTGTGCAAGGGGGGAGGAAGGCGTGGTGGAGAGGATGACCTCTGCAGGAGAGGGGGCGCTGGCTTTCCACCCAGCAGGACCAAAATGTTCCCAATACAGCTGTATAGATTAACCTCTTTATGTGAAAGAAGTAGGTGTTCCCAAGAATAGTCTTATTAGAGCTCTGCACAGATCTTAGGCATTTCGTAATAAAATGTTACACACAGCAAGAAATAGAAGTGCTAGAACTTTCTTCTTACTCCGTAGCTTGCCTGGCAGGTACACTCCCCTAGAGACTGCTGCGGTAGGGTAAGGATTGGAAATGGGACTAGAGACCAGATGTAGGGACAAAAGACACCACGGAATGGGGAAAGGCTGTTCTAGGAGATTCTGACTGGGAGTTGCCTTATGCAAGGGTGGGGTGAGGAATTCCTAACCAGAAGATTCTGAGAGATCCATCGTCCTCAGTGTGAGAGTATACACCAGTACGTTGGTGTAGGAGCTCGGATTTACGGGAGCAAGAGGTTGGACTACTAGGACTTATGAGAGCTGTTTTGTTGGCCTGTGAGCACTGCTGGGCAGGGAGAGAGGCAGGAGGACATCCAGACAGGGTTCTGGGATCTGGATTTGGGGGCAAATAGGTAAAAGAAGGAGTGGTAAATTTGGAATCATATTGGGCGGTTCTCTAGTGAGAGCAGGTACAGTCTGGGTGTCTGAGAGCAGCAGACTGAGCTGGGGTCAGGAGGAAGGCCGGGTGGGTTTGGCTGTTGGACTGGAGTTGGTATAAGGCATTCCAAGGCTGCCAGAGGCTCCTACAGGAAACTGCTGGGGGTGGGTAGTGCCTGGGCCTGCAATACCAAGGAGGGGTAGGGGCTCTGGAAAGGCGGGCCGGAAGCCCTGCGGGGTAGGGTTTCCTGGTATAATGGGAAATGGGGTCCACAGTAAGCGACGCTGAGAGTGGCTGGCATTAGGAAGGCTCCATCAAGTGGAACCGGAAGTTTGTTCTGGAGGGGAAATGGGTTCCAAAACTCCAGGCCTGAATGAGATTGAAGGTCCTGGTGTAGCACCCGTGTACCTTCCAGGGAAGGGGTCTCCTGGCTATGGGTTGGACTCCCAAGCCAGGAACAGAAATCTCTCGGGGAAGAACACAGTTCCTTGTTTTGTTGGGAGGAGGAGTGGGATCTCTGGATCGGATCGGGAATCCTTGTCAAGAACTAGGAAAAATCTCAGAATGAATTCAAAGTATTGAGCATTTGGGGAGGGGCAGATGGTATATCCAAGATCAGAAATGCCTCCCAGAATAGGATCAGGATCCAGACTCTGAGGCAGAGTTCTGCGTGTAAGTGGAAGGTCCCAGAGGGGACTGAGGAGTACCACCAAAGCTTCTCTTAGCAGTTTAGACTCGGAGAGAGGTTCCCTAGGGGTCAAGTGGGAGTTCCATGCAGAAACCGGAGGGGAGGCCCAGGATCTCTGGTAGGGACTCGGCGCCCTGGCAGTTCTGGGGTCTGGAGTTGAATCAAGGAACCCCAAGCGATACTGAAAGTCCAGACTGTGCGTTGGGAATCCCAGGTGTCAATGGCGGGGTCCCCGGCACTACTAGGGGTCAGAACTCTGGAGCGGAGTCCCGAGCGCTGGGGGGAGGGGAGGGAGGCAGGGGATGGACGCGCGCACTCTACCTGGTGCCGCCAGCGGAAGAGGCTGGCCGTGTCGATGTTGGGGTGCGTCTCGTCCTCATCGTCAGACACCTCTATGTGGTCCCACACGCTATAGTCCACCATCTTGCCTCAGCGGCTCAGCCCGCTCCGGCTCCCGGTCTGACTCTGGCGGCGGCAGCGCTGGAGACTCGGCCTGCGGAGCCCCGCCCCTTCCGCTTCCGCCCTGGCGCGCACGTTCCCCGCCCGCGCATGACGTTATATCCCTAGTAACCGCGGTGGCGGCAGTGGCGACCCGGCTTGTCTTAAAGGGTCAGGCGCGTGTGTTCCGGCCCCCGGGAGTCCCCGCAAAGACCCCGCCTCATGGGGCGCGGGACCTCGGCGGGGCATCTGCTGGAGGTATACGGGCTGGCGTTCCAACTTCGAGCCCCCTCATCTCCCGCTGCCCTCCCCCCCCGTGGGCGTTCGCGGCGGCCGCGAGGGGCGGGGCAGGTGGCGAGACTAAAGCCGGGGATTGTCCCCTTCAACCACGCCGCAGTGACGTCAGCCCGAGCATACTGCAGGGGCGGGCTTGGGCGGGAAGACCTCTCCCCGGGCACCCGGAGAGGAGGACCTAACCCCACGCTGGGGAGGGGTGTCTGATCAGAGCATTTTCCCAATCCTAGGGGTACAGCACCCTGCCCTGGGAAGGTCTAAATGGAGGAGAGATATGGCCCTGCCCTTGGGGGGGGGTCGGATGTTGAGGACGATGTGGTCCTGCCTTGGGCGCTAGTGTTTCCCTGGCTCGGGCCACAGCCTCCCCCTCGCGTCACCATCCTCTACCATTCCTAAGAGGAGATTCACGCACATACGCCCCCTCTAAAATCACCCGGACCCCCACCTCCACCCCCCACCCCATTCCCCGGCACCCGACTCCAGTCTGGGGATCTCGGGCTCTTGTCCGTGACGTCTCCCCGTGTGGCCGCTGGGTGTCGCTAATGTCTAGTCAAAGGCCTGTGCTCCAGCCCAGCGCAGCCGGGGGACGGGAAGGGGATCTTGGAGGTGCGGATGGAAGCTTTCCTCGTGGTGGTACTCTAGAATCGTTCGTAGCCCCTCCTCTTTGGTCTCGAGCCCCCTTACGCGGCCGGGGCTCTAAAGACTCCATTACTGCGAGCTTGGGCCACCCCAGAGGCACACTTGCGTGCATCCCAGTACTCGTTTTGATACTGGGATAAAAGGCCGTGTTGCAGCCTAGGGCCAGGATTATCTCCGATTAAAGGGCGTTCCGTGGGGGTGGGTGGGATAGGAGGAGCTCCGACCCCTCGGGTGAGAGGCGCTTTTCCCCAGACTACCCCCGAGAGCGTGTTCGGAGAAAGGGGGCTGGAGGGGATGGATTAAAGTTCTCAAGATGGGGGGATTCCCCTGTCCAGGGAAGAGGAGGGGCCATCCAGACAAAAGCGCCCGCCCGCTGTCTCCCCTCCCTCTCCTGCATCTTTCAAACCCGCGAGAGGGCGGGCGGGGGCGGGGGAAGTCCCCCTCTCCTCCCCCTCCCCCTCCAGCCCAGGCAGTCCAGCATCTCCGCGGCCGTCAAGGCCCCGGGCACGCGCGCGCACGAACCCACACCCCCGCGGGTCTCACAACCGCGCACACACACATACACACACACAACAGCAAACAAAGGGTCTGGACACCCCTGTCCCCTCCCGCCCCTCAGGCCGGAGAGGGCGGGGCATCCCCTCCCCAGCCCCTCTGCAAGGTAAGCTTCCGGGCTGAGAGCTGTGGTTGGGAACCGGGACCTGGCACCCCGGAGGGAGGGGACCAGGACGCTGTGGGGTTCCTCCGCCCCCCAAGAAAGCCAGGGCCCACCAGTACGCCCTTTGAGGGTTTCAGGGCAGCCTCCGGGCTGTGGGTGTGCGGGGAGGACCCCAGATGCCGGAGATTCCCGGGTTTCCGGAGATCTTTCCCTGGCTTCCGAGACCGGGAGCTTACCGGCCCCAGTGAAACGGGATCCCGGGAGCCCGAGCTCCCAAAATTGGGGACAGGGCGCCGGAAGCTTCCCCATCAGCGCCAAGACTTTCCTAATCTGCCAGCACATCATGTCCGGCTGGGTGCTGAGACAGAGCCCTCTGAGTTGCTTTGCACCGACCTGGCGACATCATCAGGGCATCTTCTGCTAAGTCTCCGGTACCTGTGAGGTGGGGGTGGGCGGCTACCCAAGCTTTCTCTGCTGCATCCCACAGCCACACATTACTTAGCTGCGGTGGGACCCCAGTGGCATCAGCTCTGCTTCCCTGAGCTTCAGTTTCCTTATCTGCAAAGTGGGTAGCCACAGCGAGGATTCCCTGAGGTCATGCATGTGAGCCTGCCTTTGCTCTGTCATTGATTTCCTAGCTCATTTCACACATATTTCCAAGCGTCAACTACGTGCCCCAGCACTGCAGCCAGGGAATGGGACTATAGCCACCAGCAAAAAGAGCCATCTGTTTGCTGTGGTTGTACCTAAGGCGGGTGCAGGAGCAAGATCCAGGTGTAAAGAGAGAAAAACCCACTGGTGAATTCAGACTGTAGAGACTAAAATCTAATAGGGCGTAGAGGGTGATGGGGGGGGGTAAGAGTGTGCCAGATGGAAGATTTCTGGTTGGTATCTACCTTACTCATTTACTTCATTCAGCTCTTTATATATGGGCTGGGCCAGAACAGTGCCTGGTACACAGTAGATGCTCGATAAATGTTGACTGAATTAGAAAGGGTATTAGATTATGACTGTTTTCATAGCACTTTAGGTCAGGAAGGAGGTTTATCATGAACCAATCCATCCTCCCTCCCATCGTACAGTTGGGGCAAGTGAGTCCTCGAGACCTGGAACAGTGGAAAGAGCTTGTCAAAGGCAATACAGGGAGTTGATGGAGTATCATCGCTCCCATCAGGTGAGCGTGACTGAAGGAAGGGGAAAGGGAGAAAGTCAAGACCAGATTTGAGCACAGGGCACCCCAGGAACCCATGATCCACAGCCGGCTCCCGCCTCTCTCCACACAGACATAGTCCTACTGTGATGAATAGCTACTCCACAAACATTTATTCAGCATCCACTACTATATGCCTGGTGCCTGGGACATAGCCGGGAACAGAACACAAATCTCCGTTCCCACAGAGGTGTTATCTAATGGAGAAGACAGAAAAAGAAACAACGCAAACAAATAAATATATAACCACAGATTATGATTAGGACTGCGATCTGTGATTGAAATAGAAGGCTGTGTAGAAAGAGTAAAATGGAAGGGCCCACTTCCAGTTGGGTATCCAGGAGGACTTCCTGGAAGAGTCGAATTCATCTTCAAACACACACAACACACACACACACTCACACGCCCTTAAACCCAGATGGACATAATCATACTAAACAAACACCATGTGGGGCGGGAGCCAGCACAGCTAAATAACATGCCTGAGGCCACAGAGCTAGTGAGTGACTGAGCAAAAATTTGAACCCAGAACCTGCATTCCTAACTACTGTGAAATGCTGCCTCCTGCTGTGTCCACAAGAATGTGTTCTCTCTTCCTGCATACGCCTTCTGTAATCACAAAGAGGCACGTCCAGTGTCTTTCATAGACTGATGTGGCTTCGCCCTGTCCCATTTTTCGTCCTGTCCCACGGATTTATATACTCCTGCAGGTATGGTCTGGTTTTAGCTGTGCGGCGCTCACAGACTCACCCAAAGTCCCACCTGCTCAGCGGCACGGTGTATACTCTCATGCGCACATACCTGCATATCCAGGAGAACTGGGTCAAAGAGAACTGCAAGTACAAAGGCCCTGGGGTCTCTGGCGAGCCTTCCTGGCCCTGCTTTAGCTCCAGGCAAAGAGCTAGTTAGTAAAGATTCCTTCTTAGGCCTGAATGCTCAGGGCCAAAGTATGAATAAGGGCCTTTATCCTCGCCTCCTTCCCTCTTTTTGGCCATCTAGGCCAGCATACTTCTGAGGGTGGTGGGCTTGGGTGAAGCTGGTGCTTTCTTGTCCAGCCAGGCCAAGGGCTCCCAGGCTGGGCCGCTAGCTGATCCCACTGACAAGCTGGGGTAAGGAAAGCAGCCCCTCTCTCTTCTCTCGTCTGAGCCTGGTGCCAGTTGCCCAGAACAGCGTGCTCTGCCATCTGGACCCCACCCCCCAGCCTGCCTGCTGCCCAGGGGAGGGGAAGGCAGGCTTAGAGGCACCCCACTACCTTGGGCACTCAGGCCTGTTCGTGATGCCCTGCCTTCCAAGCCTGGGGTTCTGCCAAGGCTGATTTCTGCAAACGTGCTCAGGTGTCCAGACAGTGGTGGGTGGTGTGTGTGTCTCTGCCCCTCTTCCCTGGATTGCAGGGCTCCGCTGGCCATCCACTCCTCCATTCCTTCCTTTATTCTGCAAATCCAGGGCTGCTCCAGACTCTGGGGATCTGGCTACAGGATTCGAAGAGCCCAGGGCAAGGGAAAAAAAAATGCAGGGCCCTTGGTCAAAGTAAGGAAGCATTTCAGTCAACAAGGACAGTGCATTCAACCTTCCAAGCACGGGGCTGTGAGTGATTGTACGGGTCACAGGTCTTTGAAGCCGGTTCTCAATACAGCTAAAACCAGACTGAAAAATCCCCTCCCCTTGTGGATCTCAGGCTGTGGACAGAGATGTAAATGTACATTATGTCAGGGATGATGATGGCTGAGGAGGAAGATAAAGCTGAGAGAGGCCAATGGGATGGAGGGAAGCAGCTCTATCAGGGAACCCTCCAGAATGAGCTGCTTTGAGCAGAGGCTTGAGGAGGTAAGGGCTTCAACTGGATTGATCCGTTCTTTTAAGAGATATAGGTTGAGTGCCTACTGTATGCCAGCATTGTCCTAGGATCTGAGAGCCAGCTGGAGACAGAACAGATCAACATCCAGACCTCAGTGTCCTAATTAAAGGATGGGCAACAGCTGATAAAAATAGTAGTTACATTCTTTATCTCGTTAGAATGTTATAAGTCTATTTTTAAAAAAGATTTTATTTATTTATTTGACAGAAATCACAAGTAGGCAGAGAGCCAGGTGTGGGGGGGGGGGGGAAGCAGGCTCCCTCCTGAGCAAAGACCCCTCCAATGCAGGGCTTGATCCCAGGACCCTGGGATCATGACTTGAACTGAAGGCAGAGGCTTTAACCCACTGAACCACCCAGGCGCCCCTAGAATGTTATAAGTCTAAAAGCAGAGTCTGAAACTCTGAAAGCAGAGTCAAGGCAATCAGGAGGAGTGGGGAGGAACACAGGATATCCAAATCTGGCGTTTTGGGTCAAGTACAAAGGCCCTGAGGTCTGAATATGCCTGATGTCTGCAGAACAGTGACTGAGCTGGTGAGTCTAGGGGGAGAATGGGCAGAGGTGAGGTTTCTGTGAAGGTGTTGCTGTCTTCCATGTCTGTGAGTCAATAATGATGGTAATTGCTATTATTACTGGGATGGTGACTCCCCGTTTTGTGATCACCCACCATGAACCAGACATGTTGCTTAGAACCTCACAGGCAACGCCCTCAGATAAGTATGATTATCATTCCTACTTTACAGATAAGGAAACCAAGGCTCAGAGAGGCTGGGTGACTTGCCCAAGAACATACAGCTAATAAATGGCAGAGCTAGGATTTGAATGCAAGCCTGTCAATGTAATTTTTTTTTGAGAGAGAGAGTTTGCAACCATGCCGTGTGGAGGTGGGGGTTGGGAGTGGAGGAGAGGAAGAGGGAGAGAGAGAATCTTAAGCAGGCTCCACATCCAGTGTGGGTCTCGATCTCAGGATCCTGAGATCATGACCTGAGTGAAAATCAAGAGTCAGGCGCAAACCTGACTAAGCCACCCAGGCACCCCTGTTGGCGTAATATTGGACTCTGAGCCTGGCCCTTATTATATGCCGTTTCTCTGCCTGTCATGGGCTGTCAGTGCATGTATCTGACTTCATACAGAGAGAGGGGGATGCTTCTTTCCCCCGTGTCTATCTTATTCATTCCTTCATTCACTCAGCATCCGTTGAGACCCTGTGTGGGGGACCGTAATGAATGGGTACCACTGATACAGATAATTACAACTCAGAATGAGGAATGCTTTAATGGGGGCAAAATAAGCATCAGTGGGGGCTCAGAACACGAACTGTCTCAGTTTGGCTGAGAAGTGGAGGTGACCTTTAAGCTATCTTTATACATTCATCCATTTGTTCAACAGTTGTCTGTCCAACGCTTGCCGAGGTTGGTGAGATAATGTTTACATTCATTTCTATTGGTTGACACGGAACTGAAATGCTAGTTAGTGCAATAAGGCAAGAAAAAGAAATGAAAGCCATAGTAGGGGGTAAAATAGTAGCAAACCTTGCTAGGAACTTTATAATTATGCTATTATGTCCTCAAAATAATAACTAGACATCAAACAAATACTAAGAGCCTGCTATGTTCTGGATTCAGTTCTAGGCACACTGGGATTATGGTAAGGAATAAAACAGATAAAATATTCTTGCCCTCCTGCAGTTGATATTCTAATGCGGGAAGAGACAATAAGTGTAATAGATAAATCACATAGAATGCTATCAGGTGATAAGACCTGTGAAAATAGAGCAGGATAAGAGGGATTGGGAGTCCTGAAGGGCTAGCAATTAAACAGGGGTGAGGTGGAGAGACACTCCAGGAAAAATGTCTGAAAAGGTGAGATGTGAGCAAAGACCCGAAGAATGTGAGGACCCTGTGGATATTTAAGGGAAGAGTTCCAGGCAGAAGGATCAGCAGGTGCAAAGGCCCTGAGGCTAGAGTGTGCCTGTTGTGTCCAGAAACAGGTGAGACCAGTGTGGATAAAACGGAAGCTGAGAGGGAGTGAGAGGTATGGACTTCGAAGTGACCAGGCACATTGTGCCAGGACTGTATGGGCCTCCTCATGAGGACTCCGACTTTTCCTCTGAGGAAAGTAAAAGCCGTGGAGGGCTCTGGCCAGAGGAGGGACATGATCTTGGGTTCTAACAGACTCTCTCAGGTTCACATATTGGTGGTATTAAGCACTTACTGGGTGCCAGACACTGTCCTGTGAGAATTCAGTGTGGTATGATCTCATTTCATTCTCACATGGAACCTGTAGGGATGATCATTCCATTTCATTGAGGAGAAACCAAGGCTCAGAGAGCTTGTCATTGACCCATGGCCACACAGCAATAGCCTCACGTGGGTGCGAAGGTGAAGTGAACCAGCCTCCCCCTCCTCCAGGCTTTCAGGCGAGGATCGCCGCCGGCAGAGCGCACTCATCATCGGGAGCTGCGTCTGTGTCCCTGTCTGTCTGTTTCTATTTCCACGCGTCCCTGTCTGTCTCCGCGCGCCTCTGCTTGTGCGTCCCCCATCTGTGCCCAAGCCGCCGTCTCGCTGCGCCCGGCCCCCGCACATCGGAGCTATTTCGGGTTTAGGCATAAAAGCCCAACAGCTCGGAGGAGACGCTTCCTCCGGCCCCCGGCTCGGACCACGCGCCACACGCGGCCGCTTCTGGGAGCTCCCGGTCTTCTCTGCGGGATCCCCAGGCCGGGGGAAGCCCCCGCGGGAGGACGGGTGGGGGCTGGGGCGACCGGGTCCCGAGGCTCCCGGCCCCCCAGTGGCCATCCCGGGCATTGACGCCGTCCAGACCCCAGCCGTGCGTCAGCTGTCGCTCTGGCAACGGGCAGGCGACGTCACCCCCCGGGCAGTGCGTCAGCCACCCGCTGACGTCACGCCACGGGAGAGAAAACTAACGAGGGAGGGTAGGATTCGGACTCCGCCGGCAGGGGGAGCCCCGGGGCACTAACGGCAGATGTCTTTGGCTTGGTGCTTCAGGAGCCGCTGGCCGGGGAGGACATGACCCTCGCAGCCCCAGCGGCGCGCTAGGTTGGCGGGATGAAGAGGAGTCGCAGTGTTCTGTCGGTGGCCGGGACAGGGGACGAGGTGCGAGAGGCGCGGCCCGGGCTGGGGGCGGGGCTTGGGCCGCGGGGGAGACGGGCGCCCTCTTGTGACTATGGCTGTTCACTAAGTGTGGCTTCACGTTACCAAATCTGAGGAGTGTCGTCGCCTTGTGCCTCAGTTTACTCCCTTCGATTCCATAATTTTCCAGCTGCCTAGACCAAGACGCTCTCAGGCCCGGGACAGAACGCAGGGGCTTCCAAGGGGCTTCCCATGTGGGGAGTGAGTTGTAGGGTGAAGAAGGGGTGCTGGGGGTAAGGTCTTGAGGGTCTAAGATGGGGGGCAGGGGCCACAGACAGGAAGGCTAGGTCGGGCCTCGTAGGTGTGCCCGGTGGGGATATGTTAGTGGGGTTTCACAGCGAGGCACACAGTGTACAGGCATGAGGGTCCAGAGCCCCAGGGCAGGAACATCAAAAGGAAGCCCTGTTTTACTGTTTTATGGCTGAGAAGGCGTGGGAAAGCGCCCTTTGTGGGAGGGATCAGCGAGTAGCTAAGATGTGAGGGGGACACGAGGAGTCTATGTCCCCAAGAGCCATTTTCTCAGGTGGCTAGGGAAGGGTGTTATTGGAGGGAGGGGCTCAGAGCAGCCTAGACCGGCCATGCCCCTATCCTGTCCTTGTCCCTCCTCAGAGGCTGTGGGAGACCCCAGAGCTCACCAGCGCCAGCATGCTGGGGGCAGACCTCCGGCGCCCTCGCCGTCGACTTTCCACGGGTCCTGGCCTGGGCTGGGCAGAGACTGAGCCCTCAGACCCTGGGATCCCAGTGCCGCCAAGGCCCACCACGCTGCCACTGCTGGTCCCTCCGCGGATTTCCATCACCCAGGCTGACAGGTACATAGGAGGGGCCCAGGCTGGGAGGTGGGATGGAGATTCATGGCCCGGGGTTAGGTCCAGCCACCAGCTGTTTCCATGTTCCAGGCTCTTGGCTTTTCACAAAGTCAGCTGAAATTTCTGGAGCCCTGTGGGTCCGGCTGTGACACCCCTTCCCCAGGGTGCCCCTTGCCTCTAGGAATCCCTTCTTCCATTTTGCAACTCCCTGAGTCAGCAAGAGGCAGGCCTGTGGAAAGGGTTTCAGTCCTCCAGTCCCATCATGCCCCCACAGAGAGCTGGCACAGATTAGGCAGTGGGGCTCCCACCTGTCAGCTGCGTGGGAGGATACACTTTCCTCCAGGCCTTAAAGGGGATGGTGAGACCCTGGTGGAGGGCCGGACTGGCATTTTCTTTCTCTTGGGAGGAGATGTAAGAGGTATGTGTGAGCCCCTTGCTCTTTCTCATCTGGGGTCCTCTGAGGGCACTTCAGCCCCTATCTTGGCGGAGGATGAATTCAAAAGCTGGACAATTGAGCTTGCCCTGGCTGCTGGCCAGGCCCCTGACCCTATGGCCCTCCCCAGGCCATTGTGGTCTGCAGCCTCAATCTTGCCATCCCCTTATCTACTCAGTTGGAGATCTCCAGGGTCTCTCTGCTTGGGTCATGAGCTAATGCTTCATTTCCAGATGGGGGAAGGAAGTGACTATTATCCCTCCTCCCTGGGTCTAATGTATCTCCCTCCAACTCCCCCCCACCCCCCAACCCCAATCATCCTTCTACCCTCTGCCAGGTTCAGGTCCAGCCTTGTCTAACCCGGATTCAGAGCAGAGCTCCAAACACCAGCCTTAGCCCACTGCCTTCCGCCCTTCTGCAAACCGCCCCCCCCCTGGTGGTCCACAGCCCCCCCACCTCCACCCTGATCCGTAGTTACCCACTGATAGCTCCGGCCAACGCTACAGCCTCCAGGCCCCAAGAATTTGGCCCAGCCCAGGACCCTCAAATGATCTGGAGAGGACTGGCAGCCCTTGCCAATCCCCTAGAAGCCGTTTTGACTATATACTGTTGGGGGAGGGTCCCCGAGAGAAGCGGAAGACACAGTTCTGGCTTCTGGGATACCCCGCGGCTGCTAATGCGGGGCGGGTTCTTGCTCGGCGTTCGCCCACGCCCGGAGCCCCCTCGGGCTGGGAGAAAAGCGGCTGTGGGGGTTGGAGACGGCCGCTTTTTTTTTTTTTTTTTTATAAGAACAGTGCTGGTGGGGGGGCGCAGGAGGGAGGAGGGCGGTGGCAGACGGCACGGCCTGCCCTGGGGAGTCCGTGAGGGGGACTCGCGGGGGCAGGGACCTGGTTCCGGGGACGCGCACCCAAGCCGTTTAGCGTCCGAGAGCGCGTGGGCCCCGGAGGGGGGACACCCGGGAGATTGCGCTCCCAGCCCGGCTACCGCCAGGGCTCCGTCGCGGCCCGGGCGGCAGAGATGGGGGGAGGGTGGCGCTCGGATCCCGCTCGCTCTCTGCTCGCTCGCTCGCTCGGCGCGGCGCTGGGGGAGGCGGGAGCGTGAGTCACGGCGACTCCCGATTTAGGTGCCGGAAGGGGGGCTCTGCCGGCGGGGGCCGCAGGGAGGAGGCTCGGCTGTTTACTCGCCTGAAAAGGGCATGGGGGTGCATCTCGCGGCTGCGGGAGACCTGCCTCAGTTTACCTCCTGTAGAAGCGTTTTAAAAGAGGCAGTGATACACAGAGCGGTGGGCGGGCAGCCGGGGTGTCCTCCTGGAGCCACACGGGAACCAAAGGGACACACCCCAGAAACACCCCAAAGCGGCCCTCGGGCGGACCACACACACACACCAACGCATGCAGACTCCCTCAATCACCACAGTAAAACAGCCGAGGCTGAATTGCCTGCACAACTCGGCAAGCACGGACCGACCACAACACACACCCAAACGCGTGGGTACACATGCACAGCCCCAGGCCACCAGAACAGACCCCACAGCGGCGCACACCCTCCAAACAAGCAGCACACGTGCGCACACATCGTTCACCCACAGACACACTGATACACACACAGCGAAATCCAGAGAAACAGGCAGACCGCAGCAGCCAACCACGTGCGCACACACACTTCCAGCCGACACCAAAAACACAGACAACCCTCGGAAGGGGCCACGTGCACGCCCATCCCGCCCAGGGCTCACATCATCACCATCTTCCGACCCACCAACAGGAGAATCCCGGAACATCGCCGCTGCCAGCCTCAGAGACCGCACCGGCGGCGCCGGGACCACTCCCCACACTCTCCCCCCGGCCAGGGGTAGCGGCGAGGACACGCCAGCATAGGGCTCCGCCCCCGCCATGATGGACGGACTGACTGACACACCGGCAACCAGTCGGGTGTCTTCCTCCTGATCGGATTAACCGTTTAACTCCTTCTTTCCCGTGCACGCCGCGGCTAGGCAGGGCGCTCCGGAGAGAGCCGAGTTCCGGCGCCCCCTCCCCTCCGGGAGCGGGGCTCTGCGTGGGCGGGGAGGGGCCCCCCTCCTTGGGTGGCTGCCCCCCACTGGCCGGGACGGAGGAGGAGGAGGGGGGCGGCGCTGACAGAGCGGCGGGCGGGGGGCGGGGAGGGGCGGGACGGGGCGGAGGAGCCGGGGCTGGCGCGGAGCGGGGTGCCGAGCGCGGAGAGCGCTGCCGGGCGCGGAGCAGAGCGCCAGCCGCCGACTGAAAGCCGCGGCGCCCGGCCCGGGGGCGACCGGCCCGTAGCGCCCCCGGGTCTGTCCCCGGGGCGCCATGGCCCCACCGAGGCCGGGCGCACCCGCGGGGCCTCGGACGCGTCGGCTAGCGCGCCGCTGAGCAGGGTGCAGCTTGGAGAGGCCGGGGCCCCCCGGGACGCAGTAGGGGGCCGGCGCCATGGAGCCCCCGGCCGCCCCCTCGGAGAGGAGCCTGTCTCTGTCTCTGCCCGGGCCCCGGGAGGGCCAGGCCACCCTGAAGCCGCCCCCCCAGCACCTGTGGCGGCAGCCGCGGACCCCCATTCGTATCCAGCAGCGCGGCTACTCCGACAGCGCGGAGCGCGCAGAGCCCGAGCGGTCGCCACACCGGCCCATAGAGCGCGCCGACGCCGTGGACACCGGCGACCGGCCCGGCCTGCGCACTTCCCGCATGTCCTGGCCCTCGTCCTTCCACGGTACCGGCACCGGCAGCGGCGGCGCGAGCGGAGGCAGCTGCAGGCGGTAAGACTCCGGGCGGCGGACGCGCGTGGAGCGGATAGGCGCGCAGAGAGGACGCAACTCGCCCCGCTGACCGCAGGGGGCGCTGCGCTGCGGGTGGAGTCCGAGTGACTCGCGGGGGTGTGGAGAGGAGGGGGAGTTCTACTGTGGGGGGCGTCCGGGACGCGGCCCTGGTGATGCCCTGTACACGAGTACCCTTCCTGCTGAAGCCGGTCCTGGGGTCGACTTAGGGGGCGCCATGCTGCGTGTAGTATTAAGGATGTCTTGGTTGAGGGCTGCAGCTTTGGCAGCGTGAACCTTAGTTGATGCCAGCGCAGGACGGTGGCTAGGCTGGGTAGTTGAAGGGACTTTCCTGGGGGCACTGTACTGTTTCCTAGAGGGCACTGTAGGGGGCGCCTGCTGAGATCACAATGTTTCCTCCAGGCTGAGGGCCTCTTGGAGTCCCCTGAGGAGGTGGAGGACTCTATAGGGTGCGGGGGAGCATTTGGGGACTCTCCCTGAAGCAGCTGGGGTCAGAAATCCAGAGGGAGCCTCTTAGGGGAACCCCGTTTTGGGGGCCTGTGTGCTGCGTTGGAGCTCCCTCTCAGGGCAGGAGTGTTAGGGTTCAGTAGCTCACCAGAGGGAGGGACGGCCGTAGAGTGCATGGTCCCAGCACAGGGTAGTAAGGGATTCCCTGCCTCCCCCAGGGGACAGTCAGTGAGGGCAGGTGTCAGGCTGGTTCGATGGCATCCTCTCCCTGACCGGGGTTGGCTCCAGCTGTTGGGGTACTACTAGCTGTGTCTTAGCTATAGGCGCTGCCTGGGCTTCTGGAGACCTGCGACTGTGACATAGGATTATGTGTGCTCAAGGGACAGTGATTATGGCAGTGGAACCATATGTGCTCCCGAGACCATGACTGTGACAGCACGACCGTGTGTGTGCTTCGGGACAGTGTGGTTGTGATACATGGCGTGCTTCCAGGACAGTGACTAGTGACTGTGTGACTTGTGTACTTAGGGTCACAGGAATTGTGACGGTAGGACCCCCTGAGCTCCCAGGACCATGAGGATGTGACAGTGTATGCTTTGGGGAAAGCAATTGTGACAGTGATTGCGTGTGCTCTTGAGGCACATATTGTGACAGTAGGCATTCCTGGGAGGCAGTGATGGTGGCCCTGGGACCGTGTGATCGTGTCAGCTGGACTGTCTGAGCTCCCAGGGATACTGACTAAGATGGACATGCTCTCTGCCTCCTCCGTCCCCTGAGCCGAGGAGCCGAGGAGTCCTCTGAGTTCTGGGGTGTGCTCCCGTCCGCCTGCCCTCCTGTGCTCTAACCACCTGGTGTTCTTGGCTACAGTGTGGACTCTAGTTGTGCTCGGGGGTCTGACTCTGGGTGACTGACAGCTTCGCCTGTGTGCTGTGTCTGACCCCCACGGGTGCCCCTCTGCTTGGGACATCTCTAAGATGGTCAGATTCAGGCCTCTCACCCCTGGAGTTCTGGGGGAGTCCTCTCTAGGCTGTGACCCTACAATTCTAACTCTCTCTGGAGCCTTCCAGCAGGCCCTATACCTCCCCCCCAACACCCCCACCCACTCTCATTGGAAACATACCCAGCCCCGGCACCCCTGCCCCCAGGCAGGAAGCAAGTGTCTTGGGCCCAGCACACATAGCCTGAGAATTCCCAAAGGGAACTGGAGAGAAGCTGAAGGAAAACAAAAGCTGAAATCAACAGGAAATGCCAAGACCGGGGGCTGCCCGCCAAACTGGCTCAGGTCACTATCCTGAGAGACCAGTGAAGGCGTGAGGGGTGCTTTCGAGACTGGGTCCTCTTCCTTTTTAAGACCCCAGGGACTCCCCCTACCCTGGTGTTTGGGCACTCTCAGGGGACAGTGGCTTAGTGGTAATGATCGTCATTCTCTTGGTGGTATCCATCTCTTAATGGCTCACTCTCGGCTCCGTGCCGGGGACTTTTCCACATGTCTTCGTCTCCAGTGCCTGGGGTGGTATTCCTGTTGGACAGACTGAGGCCCAAAGGAGCAAAGGCTCTCCTTCGTGCCCAAGCCCACACAAGCAGGAAATGGCAAAGCTGAGATCCCAGCACCTCTCTGATGCCTTGAGTCCTGGCACAAGGGTCTTGCCCTCTCTGGGCCTCGGTTTCCTCTATCTGTGAAGCGGGGCTGTTGGTACTGCTCTGTTGGTGGGGGGTTGTTTGAGAGTTGTGAGATTGGGGATGTGTGTAAAGGACCTAACACAGCGAGTGCTCAGTAGATAGTCACTCAGGGACCTGGACTCAGGAGAGGAGCTGGGGTTTGAGCAGACCCTGCTCCGCCAGGTTGGGAATTAAAAACGGGAACCTCAACCACATCCCGGCAGGGCTCAGGTTTCTGTTTCACCCGGGGCCTGCGTAGCCTCCAGCGCCTGTGGCCAGAGGGAAGGCATGGGTGCCAGCGGCCTCTCCCCACCCTTAGGCAGAAGGAGGAAGGGGGAACTGAAAGGCCTCCAGTGGGAACCTTGCTTCTTAGAATGGGCTTTCTGCCAGCCTGTTTCTCCAGAAAGGGGGCTCTCTGAGCGCACACAGGGCGTTCCAGGGCTACCCACGTTGCAGTTCTTGCAGCCACCAAAAAGGGGATCCAGACAGCCCTAGACTTGAGTCACAGGAACCCCCAGAGAGAGGGCACTGCCCTCCATCTGAGATGGCATCCACAACCCCCCTCCAGACCTGGGGATGTATGAGCCTGTGCTCCTGGCGCCCTGCGGGGCTGAGTCACGGCACCACCACGATCTGTCAAGAGGCAGATGGAGCTGGAGGAAGAGAAAGACTCCGGTGGTAGTGGGGGCGGGGAGAGGAGGGCTTGCCTAAGTTGGGGGCAGGGCCAACATACGGACCCCTATGCCCTGTGCCCCTCTGTACCTCCAAATTCTTCCCACCGTGGGAGGCACTGCCGAGCCCCGGGAAGAGGTGGAGGCAGCTGGACTGGGGTGTCTCTCTGGCCCGTGGCCTCTGTCTCCACTTGGGTCCTCGCCTCCCCTCCTCTCTGGCTCTCCCTTATCCCTGGCGGTGCCCTGGGAACGGGTCCCTCCGCGCGCCCTCTGCTGGGCGACGAAAAAGGCACAGGCTGAGTGTGCGTTCGGAGTCGGGACGTGCCTGTGAGGCTCTAGTTCCCGAGGAGAGCAAAGTCACCGCCACCGCCACTACCGGCCCCAGGTTATTATTTCATGCATATCGAGCGCCTTGGAGAGTGGGCGCCAGGTCGGCCGACCGCAGACTGCGGGTGAGGCCCTCGCCGTCCCCGGGCAGGGACCAGGCGTCTCTCCTGTCCAGACGGGCGCAGGGGGGACGGCCACTTGGTGGAGGCAGAGGAACTTGGCAGAAAAGTTGCGGACTGGGAGTTCCCGGCTCACCTCAGCGCTTGGCCCTGCCCCTGCCTGTGCCAGGGCCTCCCAGCACCAACCTGCGTGTTAACTCCCAGTGTCTTTGGCTCACCATTCCTGCCCAGCAGACGGAGAGAAGTGACTTGCCCAAGGTCGCACAGAGAGTTGGGGTAAACACCCAGGTCTCCTGGACTCCAGACTGGTGGGTGAGAATCAGATTCTAGCCCTGCCCCCGGAGTCTCTGTGGGACCAGGAGCCCTTGGTCATGCCTCCGTGAGCCTCAGTGTTCTTACTGCATGGGCATAAGATCTGCCCACCCCCAGGGCTGCAGTAAGGCTCCAAGGGCTGACGTTGGGGCTGGGCAAACCAGGAGCTGGAGTTTTGAGATCTGTACTTCTGCAAAGCACATCTCTCTGACACCTGCCCACAGAAGGGGGTGTCCTCCAAACCACAATCCTGGGCCCTGGCTGCTGGGGTGCCCCCCAACTTTACCAGTCACAGACTAATTGCAGGGTTCCTCTGAATTGCAGGTCCGGCTTTGGGCCCGAGGGAACTGCAGACTGACAGAGTGAGGACAGAGTTTCAGGGGGCATCTGAGCCCATCGTCTTGGCTCCTGAGTTAGAGCTCAAATCCTGCCTTTGCCCTTGACTTGCTCTATGACCTGGGGAGAGGATTCACCTGCTCGAGCCTCATTTTCCTCATCTGGAACAGGGCCATTCATGCCACAGACGGTAATTGAGCATCTTCAGGCCGTGGCAAAGAATGAGCCAGACACCCCCCCCCCCCCCGCCACCCAGTCCCTCTGTCCTGGAGTTCTCAGGCCAGAGGATGAGGAAGAAGTAATAGGTAAAGGCATATGATAATTCCAGAGGGTGACACATGGGACAGGAAGCAAAGAGGGACCCTGGGATTAGGGAAGGGCTCTCTGAGGAGGTGACATTTTAGTACAAACCTAAGTGAAGTGACCCTGGAGGCTAAGTGGGCCTGAGGAAAGAAGGTGACAAGCAGAGGGAACAGCCAGTTCAAAGGTTCTGGGGTAGGAACGTGTCTGTTACGTTAGAGGCAAGTGTGGCAACCGTGAACCAGAGGCGAGTGGAAGGAAAGGAGGCAGGGAGGCGAAAGGGCAGCTCGTTCAGGGCTTCATGGCCTATGGGGGGATTGGCTTTAGGCCTTAGTTTCTCTCTGACTTTCTAGGAATCGGAACAGAGGTCACTGAGCTGGAAGGAGACTGAACTATGAAGGGCCTGTGTAGCCTAGTGGCTAAAATCCCAGTCTTGAGAGTCAGACAACTGGGCTCATCCTCCAGCTCTGTTTTTTCCAGGCGGGGTGACCCTGACCATGTCACTTCCCCTTCCTGGGCCTCAGGTTTCCTCATCTCTGAAATGGGCCTCTTCAGGACCTTATTTCCAAAGTCTGACCTAAAGAGTCAGCAAAACAATGGAAGGAAGCCCGAGGGCAGGTCAGTAAGAAAACTCTTCCTTTCTGGTTGTAGCTGGACCAAGGGGTCCTGATGGTTAGCGCAAAGGGTCTTAACAAGGAGTTTTCTTCTGCTTCTTTTTTTTTTTTTTAAGGTTTTATTTATTTATTTGACAGAGAGTGAGAGAGAAAGAGCTCACAAGTAGGCATAGCAGCAGGCAGAGAGAGAGAGGGAGAGAAAAGCAGGCTTCCTGCTGAGCTGAGAGCCCGATGTGGGACTCGATCCCGGGGCCCTGGGATCATAACCTGAGCCGAAGGCAAAAGCTTTAACCCACTGAGCCACCCAGGCACCCCAAGACCAGGAGATTTCACCTGAGGGCCATTCTGGCCTCTAGGGAACATGTGGCAAAGCCTGGAGACATTTTGGTTTCATGATTGAGGGGTGCTTCTAGTTACTAGTAGATAGAGAATTACCTGGCCCTAGATGTCAACAGTTGCCAAGATTGGGGAACCCTGCATTCCCAGAGAGCAGATATCACTTCCAAGGAAGCGAAAATTGATGGGTAGATGTGTAAGGAAAAAAACAACAAACCTTACATTTACGTATAAAGCCCAAATATTCACATAATATATAAATAGGCATACAATACAGACATACCTCTCTTCACGATGCTTTGCAGAGACTGGATTTTTTATAGATTGAAGGTCTGTGGAGACTCTGCGTTGGACAAGTCCCTCAGCGCCATTTTCCCAACAGCATGTGCTCACTCTGTTTCTGTGTGCCACATTTTTTAAAAAATATATTTTTATTTTTATTTATTTATTTGACAGAGAGAGAGAGAGATCACAAGTAGGCGGAGAGGCAGGCAGAAAGAAAGGGGGAAGCAGGCTCCCTGCTGAGTAGAGAGCCCGATGCGGGGCTCGATCCCAGGACCCCGAGATCATGACCTGACCCCAAGGCAGAGGCTCAACCCACTGAGCCACCCAGGCGCCCCTGTGTGTCACATTTTTTGTAGTTCTGGCAGATTTTCAAACCTTTTTGTTATTTTTATTATAGGCACATGTGATCATCTTGTTGTGACAGTGTAATCATTTGGGGGACACCACAGACTGGGCCCCTATAAGTCGACACACGAAATCCGTGAGTGTTGTGTGTGTGTTCTGACCGCTCCACCGATGTTTTCTCCCCCTACTCTCCCTTTCCTTGTGCCTTCCAATTTTTTTTTTAAAGATTTTATTTATTTGACAGAGAGAGAGAGATCACAAATAGGCGGAGAGGCAGAAGCAGGCTCCCCGCCGAGCAGAGAGCCTGATATGGGGCTCGATCCCAGGACCCTGAGATCATGACCTGAGCCAAAGGCATGCGGCTTTAACCCACTGAGCCACTCAGGCACCCTGCGCCTCCCTATTCCCTAAGACACAGCAATATTGACATTAGGCACCTTGATGGCTTCTAAGTGTTCAAGTGAAAGGAAGAGTCGGCACGTCCCTCACTGCCAATCAAAAGCCAGAATTGACTGAGCTTAATGAGGAAGGCATGTTGGAAGCTGAGACAGGCGGAAAGGTAGGCCCCTTAGACCAGCGAGCCAAGTTGGGAAGGCAAAGGAAAAGCCTCGAAGGAAACTGAAGGTGCCGCTCCAGCGAACACAGGAATAAGAAAGCAAAATGGCGTTATTGTTGATTTGGAGAAAGTTGAGTGGTCTAGATAGAGGACCAAAGCCGCCACAACACTCCCGTAAGCCAAAGCCTCATCCAGAGGGAGGCCCTCACTCTCTTCAGTTCTGTGGAGGCTGAGGAAGGTGAGGAGGCTGCCAAAGCCAAGTTCGAAGCTAGCGGAGGTCGGTTCCTGAGCTTGAAGGAAAGGAGCCACTCTATTACGTGAGTACAAGGTGCTGATCTAGAAGCCACACCAAGTTATCCAGAAGCTCGAGCTAAGATGATGAATGAAGGCGGCCAAACTAAACACACGTTCAGTGTAGACAGAGCAGCCTTCCATTATTGGAAGATGCCATCTAGGACTTTCATAGCTAGAGAGCAAAGGTCAACGCCTGGCTTCAAAGATCAGGCTGCGTCTCTCTTGTTAGGGGCCAGTGCAGCTCGCGACTTTAAGTGAAAGCCAGGGCTCACTTGCCATCCTGGAAAATCCTGGGGCCCTTAAGAATTAGGCTAGGGCGCCTGGGTGGCTCAGTGGGTTAAAGCTTCTGCCTTCGGCTCAGGTCATGATCCCAGCATCCTGGGATGGAGTCCCACATCAGGCTCCCTGCTCAGAAGGAAGCTTGCTTCTCCCTCTCCCTCTGCTGCTCTCTGCTCCTGCTTTCTCTGTCTCTCAAATAAATAAATAAAATCTTAAAAAAAAAAAAAAAAGAATTAGGCTACACTTATCTAGTCTGCTGGGTAAACGGAACAGCGAAGCCTGGATGACAGCACATCGGTTTGCAACATGGTTTACTGGATATTTTAAACCCACTGTTGAGACCTACTTCTTAAAAAAAAAAAAAAAAAAGGATTGCGTTCAAAATATGACTGTTGACTGACACTGTGCCCAGCTGCCGGCGTGCTCTGATGGCGATGGACAATGAAATTAATGTTGTTTTCATGCCTGTTGATACCACATCCATTCTGCAGCCTGGGGATTAAGGAGTCATTTTGACTATCACGTCTTATTATTTAAGAAGCACATTTCATAAAGCCATAGCTGCCGTAGACCGTGACTCCTCTGATGTGTCTGGCCAAAAGAAATTGAGAACCTTCTGGAAAGGGCTCACTGTGCTTGATGCTGTTCTGGACATTCTGACTCTTGGGAAGAGGTCACAATGTCAACTGGAGCAGGAGTTTGGAAGAAGTGGATCCCCACCCTCATGGAAGACTTGGGTAGGGCTTTCTAGACTTCCAGGGAGGAAGTACCTGCCCGTGTGGTCGGAACAGTGAGGAGCGGAATTAGGCGCCGAGCCTGAAGATGGGACAGCCTCATTGCAATGTCACGATCACACTGGAACAGTACAACTTGCTGAAAACTCAGATGGTGGTCAGTGGTTTTTTGTTTTTTGGTTTTTGGTTTTTTTTTTAGCAATAAAGCGTTTTTAAATTAAGGTACGTACACTTTTTTAGGCATAATGCTATTGCACACTTAGTAGGACTACGGTGTCGTGTAAACATGGCTTTTACGGGCACCGGGAAACCACAGAATTCATTTGGCTCGCTTTGTTGGGATGCTCACTTGACTGCAACGGCCTGGAACCGAACCCGCGGAATCTCTGAGGTACGCCTGTGTGTCAGTGTCTGTAACGTTTCATAGAGAAGGCAATTTGGGACCGTCTCCGCAGGCTATTCCTCTGGGCAGGGAGGGGATAATGAAATAAAGGGTGGCCACGCTGGTCGAGAGCCTGGTTCAGACACTCTTTGGCTATGTGACCTTGAGCAGGTTGTTTTTCATCAAGACTCCGTTTTCCCATCTGTAAAAGAGGGACAACACTATGTCCCTCTGCAGATATTTGGTGGGGATTAAAAGAGAATCAGAGCTAGAGGCGCTGAATGTTCAGCAGCAGGTTTGCTGCTATCACCGTCACCATCTTCATCTTCTTCTGTATCCTCTGGCTAGTATAGCGGCTTGCACATTATAAACTCTCCAGAAAATATTTTGTCAGATAATCATAGCTAATATTCAGTGAGTACTTTACTGCGTCCAAATGCTTTTCTGACCCTCCCCTTTTTTAACATGTCCGTCCATGAGGTGCGTAGTATTATGCCAATTTCACAGGTGGGAAAACTGAGGCTCGGTGAAATGAAGTGACTGACCCAAAGTCAAATGACTAAGAAGCGCCGGAGGCCAGACCCAGCCTAGGCCAGCCAGTTCGGGGGCCCATGACGACAGAGCCCACAAGGAGAGAGAGAAAGGTATTTACAGAGGCAAGGTCCTAAAATAGAGAGTCGCTCCATTTTTCTTATTTAAAACAAGCTTCTCCCACTTCCTAACCCCAAGGAGCCACAGACAGTTTGGGGTAGTCTCTGGAATTATATCCAGCTGGCCGGCTTTGTTCTAGAATCTTCACCTCCTCAGTCTCCCTTTCTTCCTCTGCGATAGGGGATCCCATGCCCCCTCCCCCAGAGTCACAGTGACTGGACATGCAGGGGCTCCAGAAAGTCCCTGTCTGCTTGTACTGCTCTGCCCAGGGGAGGTCGGTTTCTTGGGGCCACCTCATGAGCTGTGGAGGGCCCCTATTCTAAGATGCTTCAGAGATTCTAGGGGTGACGGGACTGGGGTTAGATCTCAGGAGTGTCTAGGGGCCGTGAGCACCCTCAGCGTCTAGGGATGTCTCGGACTTATAAGGCATGTTGCAGAAGCTGTGGGGGACATTGTGGAGCTGTCCCCAAGGATTGTGGGTTCATCTTGGTTCCAGAAGGTAGCCTAGGGTTATAGGACTGTCTTGGGAACTGTGGAGGAATCTAATTGTGCCCCTGGGGTCTGTAGGGGACCCTAGGATTTGGGGGGCAGCTACATGTTTATGGGAATACCCCTTGAGTCTGAAGATACCCCCGAGGTTATGTTGGTGTCTCTGAACTTGTGGGGCCGTCTCAGGGATGCTTTGGAGCCACTTGGGGATTAGGGGATCTCTGAGGAGCTGCGGAAGAATTCTTAGGATCTGTGAGGGAGATTCGAACCCACCACCGCTGACGCGCACTTACCCCACCCACGCCTGGCGGCCAAAGTCCTGGAGGGGGCCTTCATGCGGTCTGTGGGAATACTCTGTGGCTATGAGAAATTCTAGGGGTGCTCTGGGAGTCTCTGCCTGACTGTGGGGGTACTTTAAGAGATTTGGGAGACATCTGAGGAAACTTGGTGATGATCCTGGGATCTGACTGAGTTTCATTTGCAGGTGCATCCTGAGAGTCTTGGGTTGCCCCTGGGTTTTATGAGAATATATCAGTAATAATGAGGACACTAGTGGGGACATTTGGGAAGCTAAGAGATTGTCCCAGAGTCTACCAGGCCTCTCAGAGCACCTCTGGCTTTTGGGGGGAACTCTTGGATTTGGGGAGGCACCTCTGGGTTCTGTGGGGGACACCTCAGGGATAGCTAGGACACTCCCTGGAATTGTGGGGACATCTGAGGGACTGTGGGGACAGCTAAGGGACTTTGGGGACGCCATTGGGGTTTGTGAGAGTCATAGTGGTTTGTGAGAGCACCCCAGGGATCTGGGGGGCACCCCAGATGTTTGTAGAGACGCTTCCGGTGATTGTAAGGACCTCAAGGGGACTGCGGGTGCCCCTGCGGTCTGAGGGGTGCCTCGCCGCAGCCGTGTGGGCGCCTGGGTCCCGCTCCGCCCCAGGGGCGGCCCCAGAGCGAAGCCGGAAGGGCCGAGGCGGCCGGGCGGGGTGCCCCAGGGCTGGGCGGCCGGCCTGCGTGGGCTGCGCGGGGCTGGCGGGCGGCGCAGCTCCCCAGCACCCGCCGAGGCGGGCCGCCCTGCGCCCCCTGTGGTTATGGCGCGGCCGCGAGGCCTGGGCCGCATCGCCGAACTGCAGCTGGCGGCCTTCCCGGCGGTGGCGGCAGCCGAGGACGAGGCGTTCCTGCCTGAACCACCGACCCCGCGCGCTCCCCGCCGCCCACGTTCGCCGCCCTCCTCGCCGGTCTTCTTCGCCATACCGTCCCCAACTTTCCGCAGGCGTCTTCGGCTTCTCCGCAGTTTCCAGGACTTTGGCCGCCAGGCGTGGGTGGGGTAAGTGCGCGTCAGCGGTGGTGGGTTCGAATCTCCCCTGACCGCCTGGCGCTGGCCGGGTCTGGGGTTCCTAGCTGGCCCTCCCCAGCGTAACTTCCCCTCTTCCGTCACAGGGCAGCGATAAAAATCATCCCTGCCCTCCAGCGTTGCTGTGGAGACATCTGATAGGGCATGCAGTAGGCACTCAATAAACGTTAAGTTCCTCCCACTTCCTGGGCCGACCTGAGGTTGTAGTCAGGCTTTGGAGAATAGAGGCCCACCTGCCCTCCTGGGTGATCTGAGGGCGTGTGTTCAATTCTGCGAGCCTCAGTCTAAGGGCCTGTGAAATGGGGCCAGCGCTGCCATCTGCGGGTTGCTTCGCCAGGAGGCACGGTGATGTTATCGGGTGCATCAGGCAGGGAGGGCAAACGGACTTTCTCTTCCTGGCCAGACCCGGACTGGGACAGGGGGCTGGAAGCTTTCGGGTGAGGAGCCTGGAGACCACATCCGGTCTGGCTTCCCGGTGTCCGCTTCTCTGGGAAACGGAGGTTGACAGCCCCCAGGTAGGAGCCGGCTGGCTCTGGGGGCTTCTCCAGATCCAGGAAAGGGTCCTCTACCTGCTCCCTTAACCCATACTCTCCGCACGCGCGTGTTTGGAGCCTGAGCCCAAACAACCTGAGACGTTCTGGGAGAGGACACTGCGGAGACAGGCTCAGCGTCTGGGCCCGGGGAAGAGATCCGGGAGGGCAGAGAAGCGGAGGAGAGGTCGGGAGCCCCGCGTGGAGTGGGGGACGGGGTATGTTTTGTGGGAAATCAGTGCCTCTCTCCGAGTTTCTCTGTGTGTCTGTCTCTGTCTCCACTTCTGTCTTTCCTGCTCCACCCCCTTCCCCGCATCCGTCGTCCCCCTCCTGGGGGTTTTTGTCACCGGACCCGCACTCTGCTGGCGCGGGCGAGTCTCTTTCCCCCAGGGGCGCCCGGCGTTGGGAGACGGCTCCAGCGGGCCCAGCTCGACGTCAGAGGGGGGGGAGGCGGGGCCAGAGGCAAGGCGTGGCCGAGGGGGGTGTGGGCCTGGGGCCAGAGCCCGGGAAGCGGGAGCCTGGGCACCCCTGCCCCCCCAGGTCCGGAGGGAGGGGGGCAGGGGGACATGTGCCCTGAGTTCCGCAGTAGAAGGCCCGTGCGGAGCCCTCCCTGGCTCTGGGGACACGGAGAGACGCCCGAATGCCCGCGGCCGTCCCTGGGGGGGTCACCGAGAGGGCGGGTGTGGAGGCGGTGCCAGCGGTGGCCACAGACACCTCGGGCCTTCGCCTTCGAGCACTGCTCGCCACACCACCGTGCCGCTGTCCCCATGCTCGCCCTGACAGCGCTTGGCACCCATGCGCTCGGGGACAGCACCCCGGGCAAGGCCCCGGCCCCCTGACCTGACACTGCCCCCTGCGCGCCTTGAGTCCCTGGTCCACTTCTCCTTCAGCGACGAGGACACCCGTTGGCACCCTCCAGGCAGATCTGTCAGGTGGGTGGCAGGCAGGTGGCCAATTTCCTCCTTTACCATCAAGGGCTCTGGCTGGGGGGAAAGGGTACCCAATCTTCCTTGGGGAGTCCTCAGGGTGGCTTCTAGGGTCTGCCTGGAGCCCCACCCCCTTTCCCGGCCCTAAAATTCAGGGCTTCCTGCACGTGAGAGCCTTCCAAGGGAATGTTGGGTCCTGCCCCCTTCCTATTTAAGATGGGATCCCTTCACCCTCTTGTGCCCCTAAACCTGGGTTTCTGGCACGCATCCGGGCAGCAAATATGGGTGTCCGGCGTCACCTGGCTTCCACTCCCAGGCCACCGGCCCGGAGCCAGGTCCCTCTGGCCCTGCTCTGCTCAGTGCCTCCAGGCTTCCCCACCCCCTCCTTACTGGGGCTGCCAGGCTGAAAACCAAGCTGGGGCAGAGGAGGGAGGGAGGCTTGCGCTGGAACTCCTGGAGGTTATTTAGAATCAGCTGGGCAGTGCTGGAGGGGAGAGGTTCTCAGAGGTCTCCGGGTACTCCAGCCTTGATCTTGCTTCCCTCCGCCAAACCCTTCCGACACCTGGACACACAGAGACGCAGACATGGGCACACGCACACACACTCTCCATCCGTAGCTACACTGGACACCCGAACACAGGGTATTCGGGGTCACCTGGTGTTTACTGTGTAAGGCACGGTCTCTTAGCTCGTGGGAACCCAAAGAGCCTCTCACAGTTGACCCTGGGGTGCGGGGATACACACACTCCAGAACCATCTCCTGCGGTGCAATACACCTCCCTGCCCGCAGGAACACACTCACCACGGCACACCCCCGCGCCGGACTCGCGGCTGCACACAGCCACACGCAGGAATGCACCTCATCCAGAGGCAGTACTCAGAGACAGTCACAGCATAGGTGTGGCACCCGGGTGCACTCTTCCAAGGTCACACAGGTTCACAGACAGAGATACAGACACACAGGTTCATGCAGGTGCCCCAGACCCCACTGACACGCTCGGGTGACCAAATCCGCACGGAGACCCCTGTCCACCCAGGTACCCCGGAGCACACGTCTGCTATGACTCTCTCTCTCTCTCACACACACACACACAGACCCTCTGTGCACACCCAGCCCTTACAAACAGCCATGTCACCTGGCACCACAAGCCTGCCTGGCAGACACGCCAGCGCCCGCCCTCAACCTCTGTGTGACCTTCACGAAGCAAATGCCAAGCCTTTCCATAAAGGCTGCCTGGCACCTCCTGCAAGGGAGTCGGGTGGAGTGGGGCAGGGAGCCCTGGGAGATACCAGGCCTGCCTGGAAGAAAGACAGACACCCCGTGATTTGGTGCACAGCTTCGCAGTCCAGCTGCCCAGGCTGAAATCCTTCCTCTCCAGCTAACTGGGTTGTTCATCCTGTCTGTACCTCAGTTTATTTCTCTTGAAAATGGGCCATTAGGGGACGTCTGGGTGGCTCAGTCAGTTAAGTGGCTGCCTTCGGCTCAGGTCAGGATCCCAGGGTCCTGGGATTGAGTCCTGCATCAGGCTCCTTGCTCAGCGGGGAGCCTGCTTCTCTCTCTGCCTGCTGTGCTCTCTCTCTAACAAATAAATAAATAAAATCTTAAAAAAAAAAAATAGGAAAGAAAGAAATGGGTCATTAGTATGTGTCCAGACACAGCACAGTGTCTGAGGCATTTAATAGCAGTTGGCTACTTTCGTGGTGGTTAGGATTTTTACCAACTGGAACGTGTCTCCTTTCTCTTCTGCTCCACTCCCGGCTTGTTTGTTGCCCATTGGCCCCTTGGAGCAGAACTCCCTGGAGCCGTGATCTGCTCCTGGGCTGCACTGTCCTCCAGGGGCCCAGTTCAATGCTTGGGGAGCCCACGTGGGCAGGCAGAGGGGCCCCAGGGATGGGAGAGGGACAGGGAGGCAGGGTGGCAGCTTCCTCCAAGGGTGCCACCAGTGGTCAGCCCCTCTGAAGGGGAGTCTTGTGCAGGTTTTTTCCTTTCTGGTGGAGTGTCTGGGCATGTGGCTATGATGTCAAGGCCTCCTGGCTGCCCTTGACTCCACTTTATGGCCTGGTCCCTTTAGGACATTAATGGAGCAGGCTCCGGGCTGACTTTGTTCTACCCTGAGCAGCCGCAGGCCAGGGAAAGGTGACAACTCCACATCGTCCCAGGGTGCAATTCTGGAGGGCAGCTGAAACCCTTCCCACCCCTACCCACCCCTACCCACCCCCCCCCACACACTCAACCTGCAGTTCCAAAGGCCCAATCCCCGCCCCTCTGCCCTTCCAAAGCCTGGGGGACAGAAGCTCCTGGAAGCACAAACAGCAGGGGCCCCAGGGAGCCTCTTCCCATCCTGGCCTCTGGGCTCCTGCTTACGTGAGCAGCGTCCCCTGGGGCTGCAGGATGGGCTAGCCATGCTGGTTGGGCACCCTCTGGGACTTGGCTCTCACCTTCCCTTACCTGGCTTCAATGACCTGGGCAAAGGTGAGATCTTGAGTCTGTAGGCAAGCTCCTCTCCCCGCCCCAGGGGCACTCAGCAGCACCAGAACATCCAGGCTGTGCCTTGGGAAGGAGGACATAGTTTTCAGGCAGCGAGGCCACCAACTCCTTGTCACCCTTCTGTGCCTCACTCTCCTCGTGGAGCTGGGATGTTAACACAGCTCACAGAGTTGGCGGGAGACATAACCGGGCTCATGTTCGTAAAGCACTAGGAGTGTGCCAGGCACATGGCAAAAGATTCAGTAAATAGCTTGTTATTATTGCTTTATACCTACAAGGATCTCACCTGGCCTGGGTATAGCAGATGCTCAGTAAATGGGCTTTATCATCAAAGGCCCCAAGGTCATGATCTAAGAAGATTCCACCTTAAGAGTTTTTTTTTTTCCTTTCCTTTTCTTTTCTTATTTCTTTTCTTCCTTCCTTCCTCCCTCTCTTTCTTTTCTTCTTTATTTCTTTCTTTCTTGTAGGCTGCGCACTCAGCATAGAGCCCAACATAGGGCTCGAACTCACAGCCCTGAGATGAAGGCCTGAGCTGATACTGAGTCAGATGCTTAATTGACTGAGCTACCCAGGCATCCCTTACGAGTTTTTGTTTTTGTTTTTTACTTTTAAAAATTAATGTCGAGAAAAATTTACCCTTTTTAGTATATACCATATGAGGGTTTTTTTTATTGTGGAAAGTATACATAACATCCAATTACCCATTTTAATCCCTCACGGAGTGTACAATTCAGTGTCATTAAGTACGCGCACAACTATCACCACCGTCTGTCTCCAGAACTTTCTCATCTTCTCAAAAGGCAGCTCTGTCCCCACCCTTTGCCAACCCTTGGCTCCCACCATTCTACTTTGTGTCTAGGAATATGACTGCTGTAGGGACCTCTTCACAGTGGAATTTTACAATATTTGCCCTTTTGTGTCGGGCTTATTTCATTTCGCATAATGCCTTCAACTTCATCCATGTGGTGTCATGTGTCAGAATTTCACTTTCTTTTTAAGACTGAATAAGATTCCATTGGCAATATACGCCACCATTTTCTTTATCTGTTCAACAACTGGTGGACACTTCAGTTGTTTCCAGCTTTTGGCTATTGTGAATAATGCAATGCTGCTGTGAACGTTGGTTTACAAATACCTGTTTAAGCTTTGCTTTCAATTCTTGAGTATTTAGTATTTCCTTTTTTTAAAAAAAAGATTTATATATTTTGGGGGCACCTGGGTGGCTCAGTGGTTAAGTGTCGGCCTTCAGCTCAGATCACGATCCCAGAGTCCTGGGATCGAGCCCCGCATCAGGCTCTCTGCTCAGCAGGGAACCTGCTTCTCCCTCTCCCTCTGTCTGCCTCTCTGCCTACTTGTGCTCTCTCTCTATCTCTCTGTCAAACAAATACAATCTTTAAAAAAGAAAAAGATTTTAGGTATTTTTATTTTGAGAGAGAGTGCGAGCAGGGTTAGGGGCAGAGGGAGAGGGAGAAGCAGGCCCCCCGTGGAGCAGGGAGCCGGATGCAGTGGCTATATCCCAGGACCCTGGGATCATGACCTGAGCCGAAGGCAGATGCTTAAGTGACTGAGCCACCCAGGTGCCCCTCCTAAAGATTTTATTTTTAAGTAACCCAATGTGGGGTTCGAACTTATAACCCTGAGATCAAGAGTCACACGCTCTACTGACTCAACCAGCCCGGAGACCCTATTTTTTATAGTAGCCATTCTAATGAGTATGTGCTGCTCTCTCATTGTACCTTTGATTAGCATTTCCCGAATGATTAATGCTGTCAGGCATCCTCTCCCGTGTTTATTGTCCATCGGTATGCACACATATCTTATTTGTTGTGCTTTGGTTTACTGGACTTTACAAATATTGTGGTTTTCGCACATCGAAGGTTTGTGGTAAGCCTGCGTCAGGCAAGTCTATCAGTGCCGTTTCCCCAACAGCATTTGCTCGCTTCGTGTCTCCATATCACATTTTGGTAATTCTTGCAACATTTCAGACTTTTTCATTCTCATCGTATTTGTTAGGGCAAACTGGGACCAGTGATTAAAACTCACTGAGAGCTCAGATGATGGTTAGCATTTTTTAGCAATCAAGTAGTTTTTTTTTTCTTTTTTTTTTTAAGATTTTATTTATTTATTTGACAGAGAGAGAGAGATCACAAGTAGGCAGAGAGGCTGGCAGAGAGAGAGGGGGAAGCAGGTTCCCTGCTGAGCAGAGAGCCCGATGCGGGATTTGATCCCACGACCCAGGGATCAAGACCTGAGCTGAAGGCAGAAGCTTAACCCACTGAGCCACGCAGGTACCCCAGCAGTCAAGTATTTTTCAATTAAGGTTATGAACTTCCTAGACCTAATGCTACTGCACACTTAATAGACCACAGTGTGGTGTAAACATAACTTTTATATGTCCGGGAAATAGACAAAATTCAGTTGCCATGCTTAATTGCAGTGTTCTGGAACCAAGCCTGCAATATCTCCGAGGTATGCCCATATCTTCTCTGGAGAAATGTTTAAGTCCTTTGCCCACTTTTTAACTGGGTTTTTGTTTTTTGTTGTTAAGTTTTAGTTCTTTATATATTCTAGGTATCAATCCCTTATCAGATACATGGTTTGCAAAAACTTTCTCCCGTTCTATGCATTGCCTTTTCACTCTCTGGATAGTGCCTTTTGGTGCCAAAAAACTGATAATTCTGAGGTACAATTTCTTTTCTTCTTTTTTCTTTTAAGATTTTATTTATTTATTTGACAGAGAGAGAGAAGGCACAAGCAAAGGGAATAGGAGAGGAAGAGGCAGGCTCCAACTGAGCAGGGAGCCAGATGCAGGACTTGATCCCAAGACCCTGGGATCATGACCTGAGCCGAAGGCAGACAGTTAACTGACTGAGCTACCTGGGCACCCCTGTTTTTTGTTGCCTGTGCTTTTGGTGTCATATCCAAGGAATCATTACCAAGTCCAATGTCATGAAGTTCCTAGGAGTTGTTTTTATTTTTAAGATTTTATTTATTTGACAGACAGAGATCACAAGTAGGCGGAGAGGCAGACAGAGAGAGAAGAGGAAGCAGGCTCCCTGCTGAGCAGAGAGCCCAACGCGGGGCTCAATCCCAGGACCCTGGGATCATGACCTAAGCCGAAGGCCGAGGCCTTAACCCATTGAGCCACCCAGGCGCCCCTCCTAGGAGTTTTATACCTTTTAGTTCTTCCATTTAGGTCTTTGATCCATTTTGAGTTAATTTTGTATATGATGTGAGGTAAGGATCCAGCTTTATCCTTTTCCATGTGAATAAGCAGTTTTCTCAGCACCATTTGTTCAAGAGACTCGCTGTCCTTTTCCCATTGAGTGGTCTTGTTGCCCATACTGATAATCATTTGACAATATATGTGAGGGTTTATTTCTGGGTTCACTCGACTCTGTTGGTCTATAAGTCTGTCTTTTTTTTTTTTTAAGATTTTATTTATTTATTTGTCAGGGATAGAGGGAGAGAGAGCGAGCGAGCACAGGCAGACAGAGAGGCAGGCAGAGGCAGAGGGAGAAGCAGGCTCCCTGCCGAGCAAGGAGCCCGATGTGGGACTCGATCCCAGAACATGGATCACTGGGATCATGACCTGAGCGGAAGGTAGCTGCTTAACCAACTGAGCCACCCAGGCGTCCCTATAAGTCTGTCTTTATACCAGTACCACACTGTTTTGATTACCGTAGGTTTGAAAATCGGGAAGTGTGAGTCTTCCAACTTTGTTCTTCTTTTTCAAGATTCTCTCTTTTTTTTTTTTTTTTTTTTTTAAAGGAAGAGATAACACGAGCAGGGGAAAGAGAGAGAAGCAGACTCCCCACTAAGCAGGGAGTCCCATGTGGGGCTTAGTCCCAGGAACCTGGGATCACAACTTGAGCCGAAGGCAGACGCTTAACCAACTGAGCCCACCCAGGCGCCCTGTCTTCACATTCTTTTTTTTTTTTTTTTTAAGAGAGAGAGAGAGAGATCATAAGGAGGCAGAGAGGCAGGCAGAGAGAGAAGAGAAGCAGGCTTCTTGCTGAGCAGAGAGCCCAATGGGGGCTCAATCCCAGGACCCTGAGATCATGACCTGAGCCAAAGGCAGAGGCTTTAATCCACTGAGCCACCCAGGCGCCCCCCATCTCCTCATTCTTGAATGCAGGATGTCTTTTGATTTATTTGTGCCTTCTTTAATTCCTTCCAGCAACACTTTTGTTTTCCATGCACTTTTGTCCCATTGGTTAAGTTCATTCCTAACATCTTATTCATTGTGATGGTATTGTACATGGAATTGTTTTCATAATATTCTTTTTGGATTATTCATTGTTCGTGTACAGAAAGGCAACCGATTTTTGGTGACTTTGTATCATGCGACTTTGCTAAATTCATTTATTAGTCAGTTCTGAGTTTTGACACAGGTAATCCCCACTGCTGGCTTCTTTCTCTTTGCAAAATTCTTTTGAGACTGATTCAAGTCGTTTTGTGTATCAGGAGTTAAAAAGGAAACTGCTGCTTCTTTCTACTCTTGCTGACTCTTAACTTCTGACACCAAACATGTGTGGTTCCCCCCACCCCACACACACACCAACCAATTCTGCAGTTGTCTGTGACACGGACTGGGTGAACTACATTCTGTTTCAATTCTGACACAAACTGCCCGGAGCTACTACAGATCCTACAGGTGAAGGGCTCAGTCTGGTAAGGCTGCCCCCACTTTAGCTTAAGTCTCAAGTCCAGGGTGTGTCTACATGGGCTTTGGCCCCACCAGCTGTAAGTCAAGGTTATGACAAATCCCCCCCCTCCCTCGGGTTTGGTTAATTTCCTAGAGCTAGTCACAGAACTTCAGTAAACAGTGCACTTACTAGACCACTGGTTTATTGGAAAAGATACAGCTCGGGAACAGCCAGACGGAAGAGATGCAGAGAGCAAGGTCTTAGGGGAGGGGCTTGGAGCTCCATGCCCTCTCCAGGTGCAGCCCCTCCGCGTGCTCAGCAACCCGGAAACTCTCAGGGATGTTGATGGAGGCTTCATTTTTTGGCACAACTCATTAAGTCATTGGCTGCTCCATTGGTGACTCACTCATTCTCCTGGCCCCTTCCCTTCCAGTCCAAGGAGGGGGACTGAAAGCTCTAACCCACTTAATCACATGGTTGCCCATCTCCCCCCCACCCCACCCCTGCAAGGAGTCCCTATCCTGAGGCTCTCCAGGTGTCCCCAGCAGATAGTCATCTCTTGGCAGGCAAAGACACTTTTCACTGCAGACGTTCCTAGGGTTTTTAGAATTGGGTGACAGGAAACCAGGGCAGAAACCAAATATATATTTTTTATTATTTCACAGTAGTTCAAAAAAAATTTTTTTTTTAAGCAGACTCCACAGGGGTGCCTGGATGGCTTAGTCGTTAAGTGTCTGCCTTCAGCTCAGGTCATGATCCCAGGGTCCTGGGATCGAGCCCCGAGTTGGGCTCCCTGCTCAGCTCGAAGCCTTCTCCCTCTCCCACTCCCCCTGCTTGTGTTCCCTCTCTTGCTGCCTCTCTTTATGTCAAATAAATAAATAAAATCTTAAGAAAAAAAAAATGAACAGGACTGGAAATGTATATTTTCTTTTTAAAAATATATTTATTTGAGAGAGAGAAAGAGCACAAGTGTTGGGGGGAAGGGGCAGAGGGAGAGGGAGACACAGCGTCTGTGCTGACCAGGGAGCCGGTTACGGGGCTCCATCCCAGGACTGGGAGATCATGACCTGAGCCAAAGTCAGACACTTAACCAACTGAGCCACCAAGGTGCCCCCCCTTATGATTTTTTTTTTCAAAATATTTATTTATGTATTTGAGAGAAAGAGAGAGAGACAAAGAGAGTACAAGCAGGGGGAGAGGGCGAGGGAGAAGCAGACTCCTGGCTGAGCTGGGAGCCAGACATGGGGCTTGATCCCAGGACCTGTAGATCATGACCTGTGCCGAAGGCAGACACTTAACAGTCTGAGCCACCCAGGTGCCCATGTTTTTTTTTTTTTTAAGGTTTTATTTATTCATTTGACCCAGGGAGAGAAAGAGAGAGGGAGAGAGAGAGCACAAGCAGGGAGACCTGCTGGCAGAGGAGGGAGAGCTCTCCACTGAGCAGGGAGGCTGATGCAGGATTCAATCCCATGACCTGAGCTGAAGGCAGACGCTTAACTGACTGAGCCACCCACGCACTCCCATGACTTTCTTATTTTTTATTTTATTTTTTAAAAAATATTTTATTTATTTATTTGACACAGAGAGAGAGAGAGATCACAAGTAGGCAGAGATACAAGCAGAGAGAGGGGAAGCAGGCTCCAAGAGCCGGATACAGGGCTCGATCCCACATGACTTGAGCAGAAGGCAGAGGGTTAACCCACTAAGCCATCCAGGCACTCGTCCTGTAACTTTCTTTTTTCTTTTTTCTTTTTCCTTTTTTTTTTTTTTAAGATTTTATTTATTTGTCAGAGAGAGAGTGAGCACAGGCAGACAGAATGGCAGGCAGAGGCAGAGGGAGAAGCAGGTTCCCTGCCAAGCAAGGAGACCGATGTGAGACTTGATCCCAGAACTCTGGGATCATGACCTGAGCCGAAGGCAGCTGCTTAACCAACTGAGCCACCCAGGCATCCCAGTCTTGTAACTTTCTTAATAACATTTTCTTTTCTCTAGTTTACTTTATTGTAAGACTACAGTATATAATACATATGCAAAATACATGTTAATCGATTGTTCCTGTTATTGGTAAGGTTTCTGGTCAACAGCAGGCTGTGAGTAGTCAAGTTTTTGGGGAACCAAAAGTTATATGTGGATTTTCAACTTCGCAGTGGGTAGCACCCCAACCTCTTGTTGTTCAAGGGTCTACCGTATTTTTACTTATCTTGGATATAAACTCAGGAGTGGGATTTCGGATCACCCAGTAAGTGTACAGTTCATTGCTTAAGAAACTGACCAGCTGCCTTCTAGAGTGGCTAAGCCACTTCCTGCTGGAGTCTTCCTTCCAGCAATGCATGAGGAGGGTTCCAGTTGCTCCAAATCCTTGTTACCAATTGTCATTATTGTCTTCAGTTCTTGTCTGTTTCCTGTTTGTTTATTTGAACCATGCTAGCAGGTATGAAGGGATGGTTCCGGGTGTTAATTTGTATTTCCCTAAAGAGTAATGGTGTTTCCTTTGCTTATTTGCCATCTGTATATCTTCTTTGGCGAACTGTCCAGACTTTTGATCATTTTTAAATTGAATTCCTTGTCTTCTTTTTATTGAGTTTGGAGTCTTCATTATATAGTCTGGATACAGATCCTTTGTCATATATTTTCTCCTAGTATGTAACTTGTCTTTTTATGCTTTCAACTGGGTCTTTTGCAGAACAGAAGTTTTTAGAGTTTTTAAATGTTTGATTTTTATTTATTTATTTATTTATTTGACAGAGAGAGAGAGAGAGAGAGAGATCACAAGTAGGCAGAGAGGCAGGCAGAGACAGAGACGGAAGCAGGCTCCTTACTGAGCAGAGAGCCTGATGCAGGGCTTGATCCCAGGACCCTGAGATCATGACCTGAGCTGAAGGCAGAGGCTTAACCCCTGAGCCACCCAGGCACCCCAGATGTTTGATTTTTTTTTTTAAAGATTTATTTATTTGAGAGAGAGACAGTGAGAGAGAGCATGAGCGAGGAGAAGGTCAGAGGGAGAAGCAGACTCCCCATGGAGCTGGGAGCCCGATGCGGGACTCGATCCCGGGACTCCAGGATCATGACCTGAGCCGAAGGCTGTCGTCCAACCAACTGAGCTACCCAGGCGTCCCCCAGATGTTTGATTTTTAAAAGAAGTTTGAATTTTTGACTGCTTAAAAGTTCTGATTTCTACGGCCACTAGGTGGTCCAGTCGGTTAAGCCTCCGACTCTTTGATCTCAACTCAGGGCTTGATCTTGGGGTTGTGAATTCAAGCCTAGGGTTGGGCTCCACACTGGGTGTGGAGCCTACTTAAAAAATAATAATTAAAAAATAATAAAATTTGTGATTTCTTTCCTAAAATTGGACTACCCGGTTGCCCCGGACCCCCAGCATCACCCTGCCTTTGGTGTCAGATGCCTGAGTCCTGGGAACATTTGCTTTAATGGTAGGAATGTGCTCGAATGGGGCTTGAGCAGGTAGAGGGCAGCAGCCAACCAGTTTGAATTCTGACCCCTGTTTACACTGGTCACCTGGATGCCCCGAAGGAGGTGGTGTTTGTCCCCATTTTGTGGATGAGGAAACTGAAATCCAGCCATACCTCTGGGAAGTGGCAGAGCCAGCATCTCCCTGCCTCCTCTTGAGGATCTCTGTCTTGCCAGTGCCCCCAGGCTGGATCCCATCTTCCTCCCCTCTCTCTGTAGCTGTGTCTCTATAGTCACAGTCTGTATCCCCACTCTAGCCACACCAGCTTCCTTGCTAGTCCTCACACAAAAGCCAAATCCTGCCCCAGGGCTTTTGCACTTGCTATTTCCCCACACCCTACCCCCACCCCTGGAGTGTTTTCTCCTATTTCCTGACCAGTGGCCTGCTCCTTCTTATCTTTCAGGCCCCACTCACTTGTCCCCTCCTCAAAGAGGCCTGGCTCAACTAGCAGCTAAAATCACCTCTCCAGTAACTTTCAGTCACCCACCTGGTTTCTAATTCTGTGCATGGCACAATTCCGTTCATACATTCATTCGTTACATTTTATGGTTTATTAGGTAAACATGTATGGGTGTCTACTGTGTGCCAGGCCATCTTCCTGGCTTAAGAGATATAGCAGTGAACAACGCAGACAAAAATCCTTTCTCTCCAAGGCTTAGTTCTAGAAAGGAAGGCAAATAGTAAAGAAATCAAATATAGAGTATGTCAGGTAAGTAGTATTTCTTTTTTTTAAGGAAGGGAGATATAAAAATATTGGGACAGAGATTCAGATCTTAAATGTGTTGGTCAAGTGAGGCCTCCTGAGAAGATAATGTTTAAGCCGAGGCCTAAAGGAGGTAAAGGAGGAGCCACCAGAGATCTGGGCAGGGGAAGCAGCCTGTGCAAAGGCCCTGAGGCTGGAATGTATCTGGAATGTTTAGGAAACAGCTAGGAGGCCATTGTGGCTGGAGTGGAGTGAGTGAGGGGTGGACTAGGAGGTCATTGGGCAGGGCCCTGTGGGCCACAGGGGGGACTTGGGCTTTTGCTCTAGGGTGAGCTGGGAGCCACAGAAGGATCTGAACAGAAGAAGGATGGGACCTGACACAAGTGTTCAAAGGCTCCCTCTGGCCACAGTGGAGGGGAACAGATTGAGGAGCAAAGACAGGAGCCAGGGACCAGGGCAGAGACAAATGTACTGGTCCAGATCCAGGCAAGCCCTGAGGCAGGGCTGACCCAAGAGGGGGTGCAAAGTGGACAGATTCTGAGTAGACTTGGGCATAGAGCCAAGAAGGCCCCCACACTTTGGGGGTGTGCACTGCGGCCAGGCTAACCTGTTTATAGTCCAGCCTCCCCATGACATGTCCTTGAGGGACAGAGGATGGTCTGTCACTGCTGGGTCCCCACACCTCTACAGAGCCTGGCTCTCAGAGGCGCTCAGTAGCTTGAGCTCCACAACTCCCCATCTCTTTTGGGGTATGTCTCTCTTTAATGTCTCCTATCTGTCCCTCCCGACCTCGACAGGAATTTCCTTGTACATTCCTTTTCAATGTCATCTCAGCCCCGCTGACCCGTCTTCTTGCCCATCCCCTTACAGCTTTGAGGCAGAGAATGGGCCCTCGCCGTCTCCCGGCCGCAGCCCCCTGGACTCGCAGGCGAGCCCAGGCCTCGTGCTGCATGCTGGGGCCGCCACCAGCCAGCGCCGGGAGTCCTTCCTGTACCGCTCAGACAGCGACTACGACATGTCCCCCAAAACTATGTCCCGGAACTCGTCGGTCACCAGCGAGGCGTGAGCACCCCCTTGTCACCCTCCAGGCCTGCGCCCACATGAGCTGCCCTTGCCAGCAGGGAGTGGGGACACTGCCCAAGCCCCGGGCCACCTCTCCCTTCCAGTGAAAAGTAAACAGCCCCCTTGTCCATAGCAAGGGCTCAGTCCGCCTACCCACTGGCAGCTGGGGCCTGGCCCCCCCTCGGCCCTGTCCCTCCAACAAGGAGAAAACTCCACGTGAGCCCCTCCCTGCTGCCATTTCTTCCTACGGACTGTCCACCCTGGCTGAGCCCACTTTTCCTTCTCCCCGACCCCAGGCCTCCCTAAGCCAGCCCCCCTTATCACGACCACCTGTTGAGGTGTGAGCACCCCCAGACCTGCCCAGCCCCCTCCCCTCTCACTGGATCCTCCAGTCCTGGCCCTTCCCATCCAGGCACCCGCCCCACCCCCTCCTGCCCACACTGCTCTCCCCAAGCCCAGCCCCGGCAGGGTAGCTATGGCTGTCCCCTTTGTCTCTGCACACCCCCTCCCTGCCCACCCACGTGAGCTCCTCTCTCTGACCACCATTTCCTTCAGGACCAGCCCCTGCAGGGTGCCTACCCTTGGGAGGTCTCCCCTGACCTGTGTGAGCTTCCCCTCCCAGCCCACCAACCTCCCCAGGCCCAACCCACTCTAGCGAGTTGCTGCTCTGGCACCCTAGCCCTTCCCCACCCAGGCCCATAGGTGTCCCGAGGCAAGAACTCCTGACCTGCCCCTGTCCTTGATTGCAGGCACGCTGAGGACCTCATTGTGACACCTTTTGCCCAGGTAAGACCCCTCTCCAAAGGAGGGAAGGGGTTCCAACCCTCCCCCACAGTTGGGGATGGTGCCTAGCCCCAGCCGCCTCTCCACGTGGCTCCCTCTTTTCACTGCCGCTCCCTATCCCAGGTGCTGGCCAGTCTCCGGAGTGTTCGCAGCAACTTCTCACTCCTGACCAATGTACCCATTCCCAGCAACAAGTAAGTCAGGGCTGGTCCCCATCGGTCCTGATTGCAAGGCTAAGCACACCTGGGTTCAACTCTTAGCTCCGCTGTGTGACCTCAGGCAGGAACTTGATCTCTCTGAGCCTCTGTTCAGGCAACAGCTCCCCCTGAGCCAGTAAACCATTGCAATTTGAATGCCTAAGACAGAAACTTAAAACTAAAGACCAAGGGGTCCAGTTACCCTAAGCTTGGGGCCACTGCAGGCCCCGATGCCAACTTCCTGGGCAATAGCATCTTGTGGTACCTTTGCTCCCCCTCCATAAAATGGGAATTTAATAGCGCCTCCATTAGATGTGGCTGTGAGGAGTCTGGAAGATGATACACAGGAAAGTGTGAGAACATTGTTTAGCACTAAAAAGCGGTAGTTATTATGTGGGAAGAGGGGTGTGGCTGAGAACTGCTGGTCCCTCCAGGAGTTAGGGGAAAGATGCTCAAGGAAGTAGGAACTTTGGAGACAAAGGACCTGTCCCTACCTCTGACCAGCCCTGTCACTCCTTGAGGAGAGCCCGTTTCCTCACTTGTAAAATGGGTCCTTTTGGGGCTCTGTGAGAGGCTGCAGGCTGAGTAAATGGGACACGGTGAGCGCTCAGAAAAAGGAAAATGGGCATTATTCATGGAGGGGGGGGAGCAGGAATCCGGACCCACAGGCTGATGCTGGAGGCCCATTTCTTTGCAGACGGTCCCCATTGGGCGGCCCAACCCCAGTCTGCAAGGCCACGCTATCAGGTAACAAAGCCCAAGGGGTGGGAAAGGGGCCCTCTTGCTGCTGGGGTGGGGATCCTCTCAGTCGGGGTGGCTGTCTTAACTGTCCTTTCCCAGCCCCCCTCTCACCTGGTAGACCCCCATCATCACGGGCTGGGGCCTCTGGGTCACCACCTGTGCTGCCCCTTCTCCAGAAGAGACATGTCAGCAACTGGCCCGGGAGACACTGGAGGAGCTGGACTGGTGTCTCGAACAGCTGGAGACCATGCAGACATACCGCTCCGTGAGCGAGATGGCTTCTCACAAGGTGAGCGGACCTGGAGCCCCAGGGCCGGAGCAGCCCCTGGGCGGGGCCTGGGGATAGGGGCCACCCGCTGGGTGGGACCTGTAGGCGGGGCATCCTTGGGGGCGGGGCTGGTTTCTGGATAGGGCCAATGAGGGGGGACCATTCCCTGGGCCTGTGGGTTGGGGCTGACTACTGGGTGGGGAATGGGGCGGGGTCAATCAGTATGTGGGGCATATGGGGTGGGAGTCCATCCTTAGGCGGGGCCCCTAGTCTGCCTGTTCCCGTGGGTGCTGACTTCTCCCAGGGGTGGGGGAGCCTGTTGTGTGTGGATGGGTATGGGTGTCTGTACACCTGCATGTAGACAACCGTCTCTCTTAAGTGGGGCTCTTATGCTAGAGTCTACAAGTGTGTATGTGCCCGTGGGTCTGTGTGGCTGTCAGTTTGCAGGCTACACATTCTCACCACAAGGTGGGATGGGAGGGGATATTTTAAGAGGGCACATCAGGAGCGGTATGCAGATGTGTACCTACGAAGGATATATGGGTATGCACAGACAATCATACTGAGTTGCGTGGGGGCCTGTGCCAGAGGGGTGAGTATGTTTACAAGTGTGAGTTGGCCTAGGAATGAATCTGAGTGTGCATCTCCATGTGTTTGTGACTCTGTGCGAGTGCATGCAGGGCTACAGGGGAGGGTGCAAGGCTCCCATGCACAGTTGTGCAGATTGTGGACTGCACAACTCTAGAGGACACCATTCAGAAAGCAGGCAATATGAATGATGTTTCTGTTGTGCAGCATAGTGGTTGCCCTCGTGGGAGGAAGAAGCCTATCAGGAAACGAGTATGCCCGTGGAGGTGTCTGTGTTGGGGGTGGGTGCCTACACCTGTGGGTGGAGGTATGTCTGGGAACATTCAAGTCTGAGGGTGATGGTGTCTCTGAGGGTGTGCTGAGCATCTGAGAGTGTGACTGTCTCTAAATGTAGGTCTTCGGTTGTGTTTCTGCAGTGGTGTGTTTGTGTATTTGTGGGTGTGAGTGTGAGCATTCCCTCGTGGATTTCTCAGGGTCTGTCTGGTACCCAGGGCCACATGGGTTTTTGTGTCTGTTTGAAAGTGTGTCTGTGGCTATGCTGAGTGTTTGTTAAGTGTGCCAGTATACCTGGGTGTTTGTCCCTTGGTGTGTGTCTCCACATCTGGGTGTGACTCTGTGTTCCTGGAAGTGTTGTGTCTGAGGGTGTCTACCTTCTGTGTGTCCAGCGGTCTACCTGTAAATGTGTTGGACATCAGAGTTGTGACTGTGTGGTATGTGCCTGCATACGGGTTGGTGTGGAAGGTGTGTCTCAGAGTGTTTGTATGTCTGTGAATGTGTAGAGCATCTGGGTGTGTGTCTTTGTCTCTGGGTGTGTCCATGGAGGGGACATGTCCTCTCCAGGGTGTGTGTGCCTCCCCGCCATCCCTGGCAGCCCCACCTGGATCCTGGCTTAGGCCCGTGGGCTCCGATGCCCCTTTAACGCCCCCCCCACCCCCGGCACCACCTGACGTCGCATGCAGCCTGCCAGTGCTGCAGTGAGAACGCACACGCACACACACAGGCGCACACACGGAGCCCAGAGCCTCCAAAGCCACCTCCCGGGACCCTCGCCCTGCCCCCTCATGGGCAGGGGTCCCAGGCCGCCTCCAGCCGCTGCCGCGGGGGGGCCCTTCAGGGCCAGGGGCTGGCAGACCATGTAACCAGGGCTGCTGTCGGGAGCGCGGAGGGGAGGGGAGCCCCCAGCCCTGCTGGGCCGGCCCAGGCCCCTCCGCGGCTCCCCTTTGCACTGCCCACCTGCCCAGAGCGCCCCCCCCCACAGTGGCTGTTAACCCCAGGACTCCCCAAGCCCAGCCTCTCTGTGCGGCAGCCCCGAGCGGGGCTAAGATTCCAAGATGCCCTTGGTGGATTTCTTCTGTGAGACCTGCTCCAAGCCGTGGCTGGTGGGCTGGTGGGACCAGGTAGGGGAACTCGGAGTGGAGGGTGGGCAGGAGACTCGGCCCCGGCCCTCCCACCTTGGATCCTACAGCCCCTGGTCTGGGCTGGTGTGTGCCGCTGTACACGTGTGTGGCCTGAACATGAAACCTTGTGACTGTCTGTCTCTGTGTGTGGCCCAGGACTGGGCTGGGAGAGTGGGTGGCTGGGGATGTGGGTCTCTTGCTGGGTGTGACTGTCCGCACTCGCCTGTGTGTGTGTCTGCAGTGGTGTGGGGCTGTCTGACCATATGCTTGTTTGCCTGGGTCATGATGGGGCCGTCTCTGAGATCATATGGCTGTTTGTGGTGGTGTGTGTTGGGATGTGTTTGAGAGCCCAGACCTGTGTGATTTTTCTGGGGCATGTGACCCCAAGTATCAGGGACTGCCTTATTGTGTATGCCCCTCAATTCTTATGGCTGTGGCTGTGTAGAACTGTGTAAGATGGTAGTCTGTGGCTCTCTGTGTGGTTGTGTGACTTTGTAGGTCCATCTTGTGTGTGTATATGTATCTTTTTGTGCAACTGGGGTCTCTGGCAGCACTGGGAGGAGTAAGCGCCCCATCCTGGTGTGGGCTACGTGAGCTCACCCTTCCTGCCAAGCGTCCCTCCTGCCTCTCTGGATGGAGTCTGCTTCTGGTTTGGGGGTGCTTTGGCGGAGCTTGGGGGCGGGGAACCAATGCCCTTTCTCCTCCATGCACAATGTCATAGCAGACGCTTGTGTGAAGTGGCATGGGGGGACCAGGAGGGACTGCCAGGCCTGGTTCTGTGTATACTCCGTTCATCTGTGCATGTGCCCACCCCTCTGAGGTTGGGGGAGAGGGGCTGTGATGGGAGCCCCCCTCCCCTGGGTGACCGAACAAGGTTTCCTCAGCTCAGTATTCTCCCCTGCCCTGCCAAACCTTCTCTTCACCCAGAACTTGCATTCTCTCCTGTGAAGGAGAGATTGTATTCTCTCCTTCCAAACTGGGTTTGGAGCTGGGGGCCAGGACGCCTTGGGAGTGGGGTCCATATCTGGGAAGACTTGGGCCAGGGGGGCTCTGGGAAGGCAGGGGTTAAGGGTCCTGAGGCCTGCCCCCCTTTCCCCCAGCTCTGCAGCTGGTTGGAGGGGGAGTTGCTAAGGAGACTCCCATCACCATGGCGACGGGATTCTCCTGACATCCCATTGGCTCACTGTTAGGCAGGAGCCCCTCCCTTCCACAGGTGCCCCTCTGGCTCCTCCTTTTGGGCTGGAGGAGGAGGAAGTCTGGGGAGGGGTGCCCCCCTTCCTCAGGAAGGGAGGGGCATGCTGAGTCCCGAATTCCCGACCTGAGTCCCCATCCAGACCCGGAGGAGAGGAAGGGTTGCCCCCCTCCCCTCCAGCAGCTTGCTGAGGGCTCTCTTGGCAGAGCAAAGTAGTAGGAGGGGCTCATGGGATCTTCAGAAGTTTCTTGTGAGGCGATGACCCCACCCTCTGATGCCGTCTCCCCATCATTCCTTCCTTCTTGCCTCCTTCATCGTAGTTCAAGAGGATGTTAAACCGAGAACTCACACACCTGTCAGAGATGAGCAGGTCAGGAAACCAGGTCTCTGAGTACATCTCCACCACATTCCTGGGTGAGTGAAGGGTAGCACTTTGTGGGGACTGTGCACGCCTGGACTGGAGGGGGCTGTCCCAGACCACAGGTCTAATTGGTGACATTTGCCCCAGGGACCCTGGCTCCTGACTCCCCAAAGATCAGGGTTATCACTCTCAAGAGTTCCCATACTCTCGATGCCCCCAAACGCAGAGGGATGTTGACTTTCTAGAACCTCCACATTAAAAAATTTCTCCAAGCAGAAAAGACCCTCCAAACTCAGTGGAACCTCAATGGAACTCTCAAACTCAAGACCCCACGAATCCCACAAACTCAAATAGAATTTTTTTTTTAATTTTAGATTTTATTTGTTTGACAGAGATAGAACAGAAGTAGGCAGAGAGGCAGGCAGAGAGAGAGGGAAGCAGGCTCCCCGCTGAGCAGAGAGCTAGATGCAGATGCTGCGGGGCTGGATCCCAGGACCCTGAGATCGTGACCTAAGCCGATGAGCAGCTTACCCCAATGAGCCACCCAGGTGCCCCTCAAATAGAATTCTTAAACTTCAAATGCCACCAGGCTGAAAGGCCTCCCCGAATTCAGTAGCATGTCCCAATTCGGATTCTCCACCCCCCACGAATTCAGGAGATCCCACAAACCTAAGAGAGATGCTCACCTTCATTCAGTAGGGTTCCCAAACTTAAGGGAGCTGGTGTCCTTAAGAGTCCAGAAGAGAACCCCCAAACTTTCCCAAAACACTCCAAGCTGAAAAGTCTCCCAAATTCAGGAGAATCGCCCAACTTAGCATGACCCTCAAATTCAGTAGACTCCTGTGAACTTTCCATACCCGATACGGTGATACAGAATACCTCAAATTCATTAGAACCCTAAAGCCCATGGGGACCTCCAATTCGTCCTAATCGCTGAACCCAAGAGCCCAAGCTGAGGCTGTCCCCCACAATCTCAGGATAATTTCACCCTCTCAATTTATCGCCAAAGGTTTCCAAATTCTGGAGAACCGTCCTGCACCGAGCTCAAGAGAAGTGTTCGGAGTTTCAAAGGCTCCCGCCAATGGGGGTGTGGCCGTGCCGAGTTCTGACATCCAGCCAATGGGAGCACGGCATGCAAATAAGCCCTATTAGGCCCCGTTATTTAGTGGCAGGGCCCCAGGTCACAATGGGTGGCCCCGGCTTGGCTCTGGAAGCCCTTGAAAGCTCTGGAAGAAGGCTCCTGGGGCTGGCCCCCAGGTGGCTGGTGTCAAAGGGGTGGGCTGGTGGGAGGGTTCATGGAGCCAGAGGCTACCCTTCCCTCCCGCCTCACCCTGCTCTCCACTCCCACCAGCACTCTCAGTCACCACGGAGGTGTCCCCCCAGTCCAAGAAGTTTCCCTGCCTATACAGGGCAGGCAGCAACTCTCTCTAGCACCCCCACCCTCCTTCCTGACTTCCCATGCCACCCCCCTGCCAAACCTGGCAATCAGACTGGAGCCACCCCATAGCTCCAGGCCAGCCTCAGGGTCCCCACTCCAGCCCAGTACATCCCAGAAGAATTCCTACTTTCCTTCTGGTTTCCAGCCTATAAGTAACCAACAGCATGACACCCTGAAGGGGTCTGCCCTCCAGAGTGAGCCTTCCCAGGGCGCAGTGGGGAGCAGGGGCGGGGAACTGAGAGCCAGATGAGGGCATCTCTGTGGGTTGCTCATGCTTGTCTGGCCTCCGCTTCTCGCAGACAAGCAGAATGAAGTGGAGATCTCATCGCCCACAATGAAGGATCGAGAAAAACAGCCAGCCCCACGGCAGAGACCCTCCCAGCAGCCCCCGCCCCCCGGGACACAGTTCCAGCCCATGTCTCAGATCACAGGGGTGAAGAAGTTGAGACACAGCAGCAGCCTGAATGATTCCAGCATCCCCCGCTTTGGGGTAAAGACCGACCAAGAGGAGCTCCTGGCCCAAGTGAGTGGAGATTTCGCAGGGGCTAGACCAGAGAGGGACAGGTGTCTGCGGGGGCCCAGCCAAGGACTGGGCATTGGGCCAGTCTGAAATGAGGATTCAGGTATACTGGGGTTATGAGACTCTCAGGAGAGAGGGAATAAAGGAAGCAGGATAGGACGGAGCTGAGTCGGGAGGTGGCGTGAGCTCGAGCATGGCCTCTCAGCCCGGCCCCTCAAACAGCTCCGGAGTGTGAACATCACCACCGAGTTGAGCCCACGTTGAGGCAAGAGCACTGAACTCTGTACCCCTGTGTCAGTCATTTTGGGCTGCCCCCAGAGTGGACAGCGTTACCTCCTCTGTGTAGCTCCCATAGGGGCACGAAGAGCAGTTTCCTGGAGAACAGAGCAGTGTGAGCCTTGGTAGGCCACAGCCCCAGCAGGTGGGGGATGGGTGCACCCATCAGTGAAGGGGGTCTGGCCAGAACCCCCATAGCACCCACTACTGGCCAGACCTGGGTTCAGCCCCTGGCTCTTCCACGTGGGTTTGTACAATATTTATTGAGCACTTACTGTGTGCTGGCACTGTTTGGGGGGTTCTGGGGAGACATGGAAAACTTGCCCAAGTTCCCTTCCCCCTGGCGCTGATGAGCAGTTTAGCTCAGAAGTGAAACTGCGCTCTGGGGTCAGCCTAGCTGAGATCACATTTCGACTTGGCCCCTGGTGAGATACAAGGTCTTGGGGAAGTCTCATCATTCCTCCGGGCTCTGGTTCTCAAACCAACCAAAGGAGATCAAGCACTCCGAGTCATGCTGGGCAGATAATAATCAGGGCACAGTGGCTGTGGTTGTGTTGTATCTTAGGGCCCCTTGGGTAAGTTCCCAGCTGCTGAGCACGCCCCCCCCCCCAAAGTGAGCGATAAGGGTGCTGCCTTCAGACCAGAGCTCTGGATTGCTAGGGAAGAGCAGAGAGGGGTGAAGGTCAACCATGAAGAACTTCTGACCTAAGTGGGTAGGGGCTTGGCCTTGGGTCTTGAGGGCTCCTGACCTCTGGCCTCCCCACTCGGTCAGGAACTGGAGAACCTGAACAAGTGGGGCCTGAACATCTTTTGCGTGTCGGAATACGCGGGCGGCCGCTCCCTCAGCTGCATCATGTACACGATATTTCAGGTAGGGCGGGCCGAGTGGGGCAGGGTGCGAGGGAGGGGCGCAGCGTGGAGAGCGGAGAGCCCGCGGGACTCACTGCCCCCCCCCACCCCCGTTCCTACCCCAGGAGCGGGACTTGCTAAAGAAGTTTCGCATCCCAGTGGACACCATGGTGACCTACATGCTGACCCTGGAGGACCACTACCACCCCGACGTGGCCTACCACAACAGCCTGCACGCGGCTGATGTGCTGCAGTCCACACACGTGCTGCTGGCCACACCCGCGCTCGATGTGAGCTTCCCCCCCCCCCCCCCCCGCGCACCCCCAACCCCCCATCTCTCTCATTGCCCACCTGCCATCTCCCGTTGGTCTCTGTGCCCCTGGGTCTCTGACTTCCGTTCCTCTCTGCTCCTGTTCCTCTTTCTGATCCTTATCTCTCTCTCCTGACCCCCTTCTTTTGTGACACCCCCATCTCTCTCTTATCTCTCAGACCCCCCCCATCTTTCTCACCCATCTCTCTCCGACCCCCACTCTCTGCCCCTAGGCTGTGTTCACGGACCTGGAGATTCTTGCCGCCCTCTTTGCAGCTGCCATTCATGACGTGGACCACCCTGGGGTCTCCAACCAGTTCCTCATCAACACCAGTGAGTGGCCTCCCCCACGGGGGCGGGGCCTGCCGGGTCAGGGGCGGGGCCTGCCCTGTCAGAGGCGGGACCTGCTGGGTAGGGGAGGGCCCGGGTTGGCTTCGGTGCTCCTCTGACCCCCTGCCTGGGCCTGGGCGGCAGATTCGGAGCTGGCGCTCATGTACAACGACGAGTCGGTGCTGGAGAACCACCACCTGGCCGTGGGCTTCAAGCTGCTGCAGGAAGAGAACTGCGACATCTTCCAGAATCTCAGCAAGCGCCAGCGGCAGAGCCTGCGCAAGATGGTCATCGACATGGTGGGCGGGGCCGGGGCGGGGACCGGACAGGAAAGATCGCCTCTGAGGCTTGGGGAGAGCGGCAGGGTCTGAGTCCAGGACCGGAAGCCCCGGGAGCGGGAGCGGCGTCCCTGTGGGGGCTGGGAACAGGTTGTGCCGAGCGCAGGTGGGGTCCAGGCAGCCCCGGGCAGGGCTTCAGCGGCCCCTGTGATGCCCCCCTCACCCGCAGGTGCTGGCCACGGACATGTCCAAACACATGACCCTCCTGGCTGACCTGAAGACCATGGTGGAGACCAAGAAAGTGACCAGCTCGGGTGTCCTCCTGCTGGACAACTACTCCGACCGCATCCAGGTGCCCCCTCGCCCGCCATATAAGGAGACTAGAGCTTCTCTAGACTTCTCTAGACTAGACTTCTCCTCTCCCCTTGGGGTCTGGGTGGCTCCCCTCCCTCAGCCTCCAGCTCCCATGCTGCCCATCTTTCTGTCTCTTTTTTTCTCTCTCCCTCTCATCTCCATCCCAGCCTCTGTCTCCCCCCATCCCTCATGTCTTCTTCTGTTCCATCAGCGCTTTCCTGTCCCCTCTGCCGCCCCCAACACCGCCTTCTCTCCTCTCCCCCACCCGTCTCTTTCTTTTCTCTCCCTCTCTCTTCCTCTCCCCTCTCCTCCCCTTTTCCCTTCCCTCTCCGTATCCCCACCACCCCTTCTCCTCATTCTGCCCATAAAGGGGGAGGTAAGGAAGCACGAGGTCCCACCCTGGGACAGGGGCACGGCCTCTGAAAGAGGTCCCCTACCTCGTGCAGGTCCTTCGCAACATGGTGCACTGTGCCGACCTCAGCAACCCCACCAAACCACTGGAGCTGTATCGACAGTGGACGGACCGCATCATGGCCGAGTTCTTCCAGCAGGGTGACCGGGAGCGGGAGCGGGGCATGGAGATCAGCCCTATGTGCGACAAGCACACAGCCTCGGTGGAGAAGTCTCAGGTACAGTGCTGCGGCCCCAGTGGAAGGTAGCAGGGCGGCCCTCCCCATCCCACGCTGGCCTGGAGCCGGGAGAAGTCCAGGCGCTCCTGACCTGCCCCTCCACAAAGTCAAGTTTTTCTGTTTTGGGTTTGTTTTTGTTTTTTTTTTTCTCTTTTCTATCTTGATGGGAAATTTGCAACATTTTCTCTCCTCCAGAACAACCAAACTGAGCCTCTGGACTCAACGCGTGTAGACCTGAGTCAAACAAGTCCTAGTTCATTTGTAGCCACCAAATAGCTGATAATAATACTTACCCAGCTCTTAGTTGCAGACCTTATGTCCATATAGCCTCTCACTTTCCCTGTAACCACTATCTTGTCCTTGATTTTTGGTGGATTTTTTTTTAAGATTTTATTTATTTTATTTTTTTACAGAGAGAGATCACAAGTAGGCAGAGAGGCAGACGGTTGTGGGGGAAGCAGGCTCCCTGCTGAGCAGAGCCTGATGCAGGACTCGATCCCAGGACCCTGGGATCATGACCTGAGCTGAAGGCAGAGGCTTAACCCACTGAGCCACCCAGGCGCCCCTGGTGGATTTTTTTTTTTTTTTAAGATTATTTACTTATTTGTTTGAAAAAGCAGGAGTGGTAGGGGTGGGGGGAAGGGCAGAGGGGGAGGAAGAAGCAGCCTCCCCATGGGCAGGGAGCCAGGAAGCCAGATGCAGAGGCTTGATCCCAGGACTCTGGGATTATGACTTGGACCGAAGGCAGATGCTTTCCCTTGATTTGGGGTGGATTTTGAAATGGAATGCAGTGACTCGTCATCGTGTGCTTATTTAACTTAACAAGAGGTACAGAAACACAATCTTGTTTGTAAAGTGTGAACAAGAAAGAGTCTCACCCTCCCCACTTTCAATCTCCTCCCCGGTGAGACCTATTTTTTCCCGCTTCACTGTGCCTGCCCTTCCAGACCAGAGTTACCCAGCATTGGCACTGTTGACATTTGGGGCCAGATCATTCTCTGTCACAGGGGCCGCCCTGGGCTTTGGAAGATGTAGAGCGGCATCTCTGGCCTCCACTCTCCCCTTTCAGTGATAACAACCTATTTCTGGACACTCCCAAATGTCCCCCAAGCGTGTAGATCACCCCATCCTCCAACGCCTGGCAAAGCCAGTTTCATACATTCTATTATGTAGTTATGGTTACAGACAACTTAATAGTTCATGGGTTTTGCTTTTTTTTAAAAATAAGAATTTTATGAATATATATCTGTTTTTATACAGCTTGCCTTTTCTCCCAAACAGTGCTTGGAGATCAGTCCAAGTGTTTCCACATAGTTAGCCTGTCCTTTTTGACTGTTGTATAGTATTCTCAAAGGTATAGAGAGCTAATGGTTTCTGGAGAGACTTGTTTTTTCTCCATGGCTGATCATTTAGGTGCTGACGGGTTACAAATTCATAGTGACTCAAACAAGGTAGACCTTCAGGTTTATTTCCTCTTATGTAAAAAAGCCTAGAGAAATAATATCACTCCTTTGATGTGGTCAGGCATCTAAGAGAATTCCCTTCTATCATCCAAAGCCTCGGTCCTCTGTCCCAAGAAATGCCTCTTATGATCACAGATGCTGTTGAAGCTCTAGGGATTTTGGCTACATAGCAGGGAAGAAAAGTTTCTGCCAGTTGAGGCAGCACCCCCCACCCCCGTTCCCACCCCAGCTCCAATCTTCCATCCACCTGTGGTCACTTTGCCACCATCTCTCTTTTGCAAAGGAGGCTGGGAAATGTAGTTTTCAGTTGTGTGAGGGAAGCATTGCCTCCACCAAGAAAAATTAAGATTCTGTTATTAAGAAGGAGGGAAGAGGGACAGCTAGGTCGCTCAGTCAGTTAGGTGTCTGCCTTTGGCTCAGACGCCCAAAATTGTGTTTGGGGCACCTGGGTGGCTCAGTGGGTTAAGCCTCTACCTTTGGCCCAGGTTGTGATCCTAGGGTCCTGAGATCGAATCCCATTTCGGGCTCCTTGTTCAGCAGGAGCCTGCTTCTTCCTCTACCTGCTGTTCCCTCTGCTTGTGCTCGCACTCTCTCTGACAAATAAATAAGTAAAACATTTTTTCAAAAGCTTAAAAAAAAATAAGGAGGAGGGAAGATACTATCAGAGTGGGTTAGCCAATCTTCTGCCGTAGGGTTATTTCTAGTTTTTCTTTGTTGCAAAAAAAAAAAAAAAAAAATGTTATTAGGGACACCTGGGTGGCTCAGTTGGTTAAGCCGCTGCCTTTGGCTCAGGTCATGAGCCCAAGGTCCTATGATCGAGTCCCACACATCGGGCTCCTTGCTCGGCAGGGAGCCTGCTTCTCTCACTGCCTCTGCCTGCCTCTCTGCCTGCTTGTGTGTACTCTCTCTCTTTATCACTAGCAAATAAATAAAATCTTTTTTAAAAAATGTTATTAATATCTGAGGTTTACCACAATTTTTTTTAAAGATTTTATTTATTTATTTGACAGAGAGAGAGATCACAAGTAGGCAGAGAGGCAGGCAGAGAAAGAGGGGGAAGCAGGCTCCCCACTGAGCAAAGAGCCTGATGCAGGGCTTGATCCCAAGACCCTGAGATCATGACCCGAGCCGAAGGCAGAGGCTCCAACCCTCTGAGCCACCCAGGGGCCCCTACCACAATTTTTTTTTTTAAGATTTTATTTATTTATTTGACAGAGAGAGATCACAGGCAGGCCGAGAGGCGGACAGAGGGGGAGGGGGAAGCAGGTTCCCCACTGAGCAGAGAGCCCTACTCGTGCTCCATCTCAGGACCCTTAGATTACAACCTGGGCCAAAGGCATAGGCTTAACCCACTGAGCCACCCAGGTGCCCCAACCACAATTTTTTAAAACTAATTCCCGATTGACAGATATGTGGATATGGACAAATCTATGGATATATGTTTCAGGGTTTGCAAAAATCTCCTATGTAGAGATTTTTTTTTTTCTTACCCATGCAAGAGTTTTTCCAGGGTGGATCCTAAGAAGCAAGGTTGCAAAATTAACGGCCATCAGCCTCTTTTGAATTTTGCTAGATCCCACAGCGTGGCAGGACGGTCTGCACCAGCGGGCCCCCAGTTTGTGCCTTTCTCCCTTCTCTCCCAGGTGGGTTTCATTGACTATATTGTACACCCGCTGTGGGAGACGTGGGCTGACCTGGTCCACCCAGATGCGCAGGAGATCCTGGACACGTTGGAGGACAATCGGGACTGGTACTACAGCGCCATTCGGCAGAGCCCTTCCCCGCCACCTGACGAGGAGCCCAGAGGGCCAGGCCACCCACCCCCACCGGACAAGTTCCAGTTTGAGCTGACTCTGGAGGAGGAAGAGGAAGAGGAGGTGTCTACCGCCCCAGGTGCATTTGAAGTTCGGGACTTGACCATGGCTCAGGATCCATCCCCGGCTGAGGAACCGTGGGAGGTGGATGGCCACGTCCTGCCCACAGAGGTGAAGGTAGAGGAACCTGGCGTCACACAGCAAGGCGACACAGCACATAGTGTGGCTACGGGCGAGGACGGGGCCATGTCCCCAGACGCATCCGTGGAGGCTGGGGGCCACAGCAGCCCCCTGGCCCTGTCCACTGAGAGCCCCCCTCTGCCTTCCTTGAGGACCCCGCCCTCTCCAGAGGCAGCCCCGGGCCTCCAGGGCCTCCCCTCCGTGGCGGCCGAGGTGGGGGCCCAAAAAGAGCACCAGGCTGCCAAGAGGGCGTGCAGTGCCTGCACGGGAACATCTGGCGAGGAGCCCACCCCACTCCCAGCTCCTGGTGGGTGGGGGTCAGCTGGAGGTCCTACCTGAGCCCCAGCCCCTCCATCCTGTTGCTCTCCCCGGCTCCCTCCACCACCATCACCCCCCGACCACCTCCTCCACTGCCTCAAAGACTCTTGGGCCTCCTGAGAAAAAAGAAAACAGAAAAGTGGGGTTTTTTCTCTTTTCTTTTTTTCCTCTTTCCCCCCACCCCCACCCACGGGGCCTCTTTTTGGAGGTGGGGGCTGGGGAACAAGGGGCGGAGGTCCCGGAAGGGATTTTATTTTTGGAATTTTAATTGTTACATTTTTAGAAAAAGAAAAAAAAAAAAAAAACCAGGATAAAACACAGCCACTGTAGACGCTCCTGTTCCGGACTGAACCCCTCGTGTCCCCCCTGCCCGCCTCCCCTCCTGTGCCTCCCCCCAGGTCCCAGGCTCAGTCTTCCGGCCTCCTAAGGCTCCCCACCGGGGCCCAAGCAGGCATCAGGCATCGCACCTCCCTCTCTCCCTCGGGGCTTTTCCTCTGAATTTTGGAGGGTCTCTGGAACCCAACTGGGAATAGCCATTCTGGGCGGGGGGCTCTGGGGGGGGGGCTGTCTCCGGGGTGACCCCAGCTGCAGCCCCTGTCTGGCTCACTGCCCACCCCCCCCTCCCCAGAAGTCTTCCGCCTCATTTTGCACAAACCTGGCAATACTAACTTCGGGGACAGGGGCGGGGACAGAGGAACTGTGTGCTATCAGATGGAGCGGAGAGGAGGTGTCGGAGAGACATTCATACCACTAACCCGGGGTCTGAGGTTCGAGGAGGGCCTGATCCCCCCTCCGCTTGCCATCCCCTTGCCCTTCCATTTTGGGTTCTGTTTGAATTTTCTCCATTTGGGGGGAGAGGGCTCTGAACCACACCCCTCCTTCCAGCTGCTTCTCCTCTTGTTTCTGCCTCTATGATTCCCGTGGCCCTGGGAGAGGGGTTTGCAGTGGCTCGCACCTGCACCTCGGGTGGGGTGGGGCCAGGCCCAGAGCCCCCATCCTGGGCACACCCCCCCTCACGCCCCGCATCCTCCTGACCCCCTTCATGACCCTTTGCCCTAGGAGGAAGCAATAACAGTGTACACCCACATCCCCTTTCGGGGCAGCCCTTTCCCACCCTGGCACCAACCAAAGTTCTTTCTCCTTTGCCCCCATCTGGCCACGCCTCCCCCTCACCCCTTAGCTATTCCTGGAGCAATATGACAGACAGATGCAAGGCCATTTTTCTCCAAGCCATGGGGGACTGTTTGGAAGGAAAGACCACCCCCCTCCTCCTCCTTTATGCCCTTCGCCCCGTTCTGCAGCCGGGCGAGGCGGGGCCTCTCTCTCACTCCCGCACCCCCAATTCTGAGCACACGGTACTGTAGCCCCCAGCTGCCCGCAGCCTTCCATCTGTCTGTCCGTCCCGGTGGGGAGTACCACCCACTCCCACCCCCATGATGCTGTACAGGGTTCGTTTTTGTAGCGACATTAGTTTCTGTCCCCCACCAGTGACTGGAGTGGGACTTCTTTATGGTTTTTTTTCTTTCTTCTCTCTCTCTCTCTCTCTTTTTTTTTTTTTTTTTTTGTACATATTGTATGGTTGGTTTGTAAATTATTCTACAGAGGCAAAAAGGGAAAATAAACTTGCCCTTCCCCCAGCTGACCCCGGTCAGGGGAAGGAGGGGTGGGGTCTCCCAGAGAGAGGGTCCTCATTCCCACTCTGTATTATACAAACTGTACCACAAACCCCGAAAGCGTGGGTTCCGCGCTGCCGCTCAATGGGAAGTCGTGTCATTGTAGGGGGCGAGGGCTGAGCAGAGCCTGCCCCTTCCCCCTTACCCAGGTGTGACTGGTGAGATGGAATCCCACCCCCAATCAGGGCTCCTCTCCCCAGGAGGGGGGGCGCAGGACCCCCCGAGCTGCTCTTGTGTTGTCCACTTTGACGATCAATCAGTCCGTCCGTTGATCGATAATCAATCATTGTCTCCAATTAAACCGAGGCTTTCACTGATCTTCCTGACTTATGTGACTTCCTTTCCCACCCTCTTCTTGGCAGGTGCGCCTCTCCTTACACTGTCTGCCCCGGGGTGGGGGTAAGGGGAAATGGAAGCTCTGTCCATATCCCTCCCCAGGCAGATAGAACCCAAGGGAGGGGGGCAGCAAGTGTGGCAGGAGGCAGCCTCTGTCCCCACTCCCACCCCCACCCCACCCCCGCCGAGGCCTGGGCTTGGACACCTGCTCAAGGACTTCAGGTTGTAAAGTGGAAGTTCAGACCAGTCTTTGGAGGCCAGCAGACCCAGGTAAACCCCACTTCTTCTCTACAGCATATCTGACACAACTCTTGGGTACTTCTGGAACCTCAGAGTAATTCCTAGAAACCTCAAGGGAGCCTGACTAATGAAGCCTCTACCATCTGGCTTCCAGGCCATGATAGAAGGCCTCCAGTCAAATGCTGCTGTGCAGACCTTAAACTTGATAAACAGGCACAAGGGCATTTTCTTACCCCTATAAATTCTGTGAATTCCCAGGATCCTGACCATTTTGGTGTTGCAACCTTCATGTTGCATTAAAAAAAAACAAAAACCTGAATATCTTTTTTTTTTTCTTTAAAGATTTCGAGTAATCTCTTCACCCAATGTGGAGCTCGAACTCACGGCCCTTTGAGCAAGGGTAGCATGCTTTATTGACTGAGCCAGACGGATACCCCCAAACCTGAATCATAAAGACAGGGCTCTGTTGCTTTGACCCTGTAAGACTTATGGTCTATATCAGGCGATCTAAATCCTCACACACAACTGGCTTGGGATTGAAGCTGTTTTGTTAACGTGTTCGGTGGAGGTTGGGGAGTGAGCGACTCTCAGATATTTTAACCAGTCCACATGTTTGAATACTGTAAATTCCACTCAAGGGATCCCATTTTCCCCACCTCTATCAGGGCAATTAACAAACCATTGATTTCACCAGTGTTTCTGATATTCGTTATGTTAATGAGCAAACCTTCCCAAGTGGATGAAGATAGGGATGACAGAAGTGACTGATTCGAGCTTTTGGTTTAGAATACGGGCTGCCTCTGGGGTGTAGTTAATTGAGATACACACAGACACACTCAGGGCTTAAGTGGTTCAGCGCAGTGGAATCAACAGATGCATATATTCACACCATGTGTGTTTTAGATCCAAGGGCAGCTTCCTTGGATCTAAGGAAAGGTGACCTGCCTACCGTGCTCTATTCTCGTCTAGTTACCAAGGAGAGGCTGAGATCCCAGCTCCCGCTGTGTGACCCTGGGTGTGATCTCTGCTGTCTCATCTCTAAAATGAAGATAACAAAAGTCCCAGTCAGTCTAGGGCAGGGCTGACCGGTGAAACCTTCTACAATGATGGTAATGTTCTGTCCATGCTTCTCCAATGTGGGAGTAGCCACTTAGCCCCACGTGACTGTTAAACACTTGAGATGTGAGTGCCATGAAGGAACTGGAGTTTTCATTTCCCTCTTCATTAAGTAGCCACATGCGGCTAATGGCTACCGTCTAAGACTACACAGTTCTGGAACTTGAGAGGGTGAACGTGTAGGCTTAGCGTTACTAAGGTTTGTCTGGTTCACTGCGGTTTGAAGATTGACAGTACGTAGATATCCTGGCCCAGAGAAGTAGGGGAAAGCTTGGAGCCAGAGAGCGGGGGAAAAAAAGGCTGGGAAAACTAGGTAGAAGTTTCCAGGGAATCTGAACTTTGTGCAAGCAGTAAAGAGGAGACACAGACGTTTTCCCAAGGGTATTTCAAAGGGAGGCAGAGTCGGGGAAAGGGTGTCAGGCTGAGGGTCAGGAGATGACAGCACCAATCCCGGGCTGCACAGGAAGACCGATGAGACTTCTTGCTCTGGACCTCAGGTTCCCCAAGTGTAGCATGATGTCCCAAATGCCTCCTCTGCTGGGACACTGTGACAATCTGAGAATGCGGGTCAAAGGCCAGAGGTGGGCATGTGACCATCAGCTGGCTCTTTAAAATCCTCGTGATGGGGAGTTCATCTTTCCTCAGTCAAAGGTGACCAAGGGTAGTGGGGCACAGCTGCAAGGCCTTGTAATCCAGATAGGACAGGGAGACCTGGGGAAGGGGTGGAGTCAGTTCACGTTAAGTTGACATCAGCCACTTGCAAACAAGCTACGTGGTCTGGGACAAAAGGCTCTGGCTCTTCCAGTCTTTCAAGGGCTGTGCCCTGTGCTAAACTCATTAGATGGGGGGGTGCCTGGGTGGTTCAGTGGTTAGAGCCTCTGTCTTCAGCTCCGTCATGATCCCAGGGTCCTGGGATCAAGCCCCACATCGGGCTCTCTGCTCATCAGGGAGCCTGCTTCCCCTCCTCTCTCTGCCTACCTGTGATCTCTGTCTGTCAAATAAATAAATTTTTTAAAGTCTTTAAACTCATTAGATGGATTATCTTATTGGCTCTCCAGCAGTCCTCAAGAGATATACACCATTACAGGAAACTGAGGCCTGGAAGTGATCTAACCCTGTCCAGGAAAGGCAGAGACCTCACTTCACCTACTGTCTGTCCCACAATGATAGCTGCTAGATAACTACCTGATACTTCCATTATTATTGCTCCTTTTATTTTTTTAGCCCTACATCCAACATGGGGTTTGAACTCACGACCCCGAGATCAAGTGTCACATGCTACACCAGCTGAGCCAGCCAGGTGCTCCTATGATTGCTACTTTATTCCATCTGAACAAATGGATATTTCTTCTCCCTCTTCTACAAAATAAAATTATGAGTGTAAATTAAAACACTTATTTTTATTTTTTAAGTTTATTTTTAAGTAAGATCTTTGCCCAGTGTGATCTTGATCTCAGGGCTCCAACGACTGAGCCAGCCAGTCGTCCCTAAAAGATTATAAATAAATAGGGACGCCTGGGTGGCTCAGTTGGTTAAGCAGCTGCCTTCGGCTCAGGTCATGATCCCAGCGTCCTGGGATCGAGTCCCATATCGGGCTCCTTGCTCTGCAGGGAGCCTGCTTCTCCGTCTGACTCTGCCTTCCACTCTGTCTGCCTGTGCTCGCTCTCGCTCACTCTCTCTGACAAATAAATAAAATCTTTAAAAAAAAAAAAGATTATAAATAAATAAATATAGATATAAAAATAATAAGTATTATATATAATTAACATATATTTATTTATTTTAAGCTACTGGCAAATAATGAAAAGATGGACCATCCTTGGGTAAGCAAAGAACTTTCATAGCTCATTAGTGTTGGTGGAAGTTGGCACATACAGCTTTCTAAAAGTAGTCTGACGGTATTTATCAAAAATATAACTGCATGGGGGTGCGCTGGTGGCTCAGTCAGTTCAGTGTCTGCCTTTGGCTCCGGTCATGATCCCAGAGTCCTAGGATAGAGCAGGGAGCCTGCTGCTGCTTCTCCCTCTACACTCCCCCTGCTTGTGTTCTCTCACTCTCTCAAATAAAATCCTTTTTAAAAATTTTTTTAAAATATAAATGCATGCATTTTGACCTACCCACTGAAGTTTTTACAATATTTATCCTCAAGAAACAGCTGGATAAAAACCTAAAGGTGAAGGCACAAAATGCCCGTTGTTGTATTGGTCAGAATAGCGAGGTACTATGAAAAATGTCCAACATTAAAAGGATGCATGGGTGGCTTAGGCGGTTCAGTGGCTGTCCTCTGCTGGGGTCATGATCCCCGAGTTTCAACCTGGAGTTCCCAACCATGGGTCCCTGCTCAGTGGGGAGTCTGCTTCTCCCTCTCCCGCTTCCCCCTCCCGCTGCTCTCGTGCTATCTCTCTCTCTCCAAATAATAAATTAAAAAATTAAAAAATATATTAACAATATCTCCAGTGGTAGGATTAAGAGAGATCTGTATTTTCTGTTCTGTAGTCTTTGATATTTTCTGAACTTTAGCAGTGACCGGGTATTAATTTTATAATCACAGGAAAAGTTATTTTATTATCAGGGTAAAGAAATACCCGGTATTTGTTATCTGGGAGGCACAAAAGCATGGTAGATAAGCACACGGACTCCGGATTCAGCTTGCCTGGATTCTAGCTCCCACACCTCTAGTTAATGACTGGGGTCCTCCGAGCAGGTTACTTATTGGTTCTGTGCCTCAGTTTCCCTTGCTGTAAAATGGAAATAATAACTGACTAGGTGATATGTGCCAGACACTGTTTGTTTTACGTCAATTATTGCGCTGAATTCTCACAACAGCCTTATAAAAGATTTTACTACAAATGGGTCACAGTCTGGGAACTCCAGCCCCCAAGCGCCTCCCCGAGCGCAGCTGGGGAATTACAGCAGGTTCAGAAATGCACGCACGCGCAGATCGAGTGGAAGGCGTGGCGAAGACGCGCGGGAGACTTCCCCTGCACTACGATTGGCTGTCGTGGCTGTCATTAGCCGAGAAGACCGCCAATGAGGGGCGCGGCCGCTTCGCCTTGGGAACCCGAGGGCGGAGCAAGCTGCGGCGTTCAGGCTGCGGCAGGTGCGCGAACCTCAAGGCGGGTGAAGGGACCGCGCGTCACTCCTTGAGAGTGAGCCCCAGCGTCGTTCCCACTCGTTAAGGGGCCCCCAGCGTCAACCTCCTTTCCTGAGAGTTCCCTGGCGTTGTTGCTCGCCCTTTTGTCCCCTGAGACATCCCCCCCCCTCCCCCGCCAAGAGGGACCCCTGAGATGTTCCCTCTTCCTGAGGACAACCCCGGCGTCCTCTCTCCTCTGGAGCGGAACCCTAGCCTCGTCCCTTCTCCCTGAGAGGGACGCCAACGCCATTCATGCTCCCTCGGGTGGGCCCCGGCTTCATCAGCCCTTCCTGAGGGGACCCGGGTGTCAGTCCCCTTCCTGGAGGGCTCCCAGTGTATGTGCATGTGTGGAGGGGGGACACCAGCTGACACAGGAACTCGCCGTGTCGCCTGAGTAATCGGTTAAGGAATTGGGGCTCTTTCTCCTAAAATGGGAGCCGCACGAAAGCTCTACAGCTGCCTTAAAATATCTTTCAAGTGCTTCCCACGGTCCCTGTCATGGTCAGCAGGTCCTTGTGGAGTGGTTGGGCATGTGTAGGACTGTCCCCTGGAAGAGGGGTTGCTGTGGCCCATGACGTCTCAAGAGATCTGATGGTAGGGGCTAGAGGGAGGTCGCAGGGGCTTCCCTGCCTCTGTTGAACTGAAATCCTAAAAGAAATCCTAAAAGGCTGAGCACAGAGCGGGCGAAATCCGCAGCCGGGAAGACCTGGCCAGTTGCATTCGATCCTGCAAAGAGTCATCCTCCCGCCACTGTGATGGCAAATTGTCTCGTCCATGTTCAAATCCATGTGAGTTTCCTGTTGCCGCCAGTGCGTCAAACGGTGAGCAAGACAGAAGACTAATTCCCATGACAAGGCTCCCACATACGGGGCTTATGACTTCTGCAAGTGACGCTGCTTCTCCCTCATGGTTTCTGGCTGTTCATTAAGGAACAGTCTGTCCCCTGCCTGGTTGGCGACAAGCTGCAGGACGGCGGAAACGGTCTGCTCCTAGCTGTCTCTACCCAGTGCCTGGCACTTGGCTGGCACGGAAGAGTTTGTTGTGCATGCCCCCAGCGCTTCACTTGGTGACTCCTTAGTGGGGCTGAGAGATGGCGGGGGCGGATGAGGTGTGATGAGTAAGGGAAAGGCACGCGGTAGAGATGAAAGAGAAGCACCTGTCTAGCTGAGATTTCAATGCCAACTCCTTGGCTAACGCAACTCATCCTTCCTGACCCTGAGGCTACGAGCAAGTGAAGGCAGAGGCGGCTGAAGTCAGCAGAGCCATTTAAAATTTCCCACCGAAGTTGTCTGGAGCCGCTGATTGAATCCAGGCAGATCCTGGGATACGTAGTCTGAAAAGTGTTCCTGAGGGCCCTGTTTAACATGCGGCCTAGGAAAATGTGGATGGGGTGTGGGTGTGGAAGGGGCGCTGGGGCTCATGGAAGGAAGAGCTCTTTAAATAGGGGCGAGTTTCCTGATGCATTTGAAGTTGTGTTTCGTTTACTATAAATATAATTTACCCAGAAGTCTTGAAGAATGCTAATTAAAAAAAAAAATAGGAACAATCCAAGGTCAGGTAATTTTGCACCGTGGGCCCCTCCAATCTTGTTCCTTTTCTAGCTCTCCTTGTCTGGCAACAGTTCCTCTTTCTGCCTGGAAGCCCACAAGAGGGTGCTGCATTCCTTTTAGACCACACCTCCTGCATCAGCCCAGAGTTAGGGGCAGCTACAAAACCCTCGCAAAATAAGGCGATGGGTTGGTGGAAGTACTGATGTTTCGCAGGTTACAAGAGCCAGAGAGGAATTCTAAGTAGCACAGGTAAAGTAGTCTGAGGTGAGTAAATGTTATACCATTACCTTGCTAACCTTAACCTCGATAACCCCGATCAATGTTAGCATATCAGGTTTCCAGTACTTACCTCATTCCTATCAGTAACACTACATTTATTGTATCTTACTGTGCGCTAGGTGCTAGGTAGTTATTATCCCCATTTTACAGACGGGGGAAGCCAGGCACAGACAGGATTTGCACCAAGTTTGAATGCCAGATATGTGTCTCAAGCCTAGTCTGTTGATTCCAGTGTATTCTTTCCCGTCCCCCACCCCCTGCTTCAGTTCTATCTTTTGCAAAATTTAGTTCCACTGACATTTATATTATACATTTTGAAAGATTTTATTTATTAGACAGAGATCACAAGTAGGTGGGGGGGAGGCTCCCTGCTGAGCAGAGAGACAGACATGGGGCTCAATCCCAGGACCCTGAGATCATGACCTGAGCTGAAGGCAGAGGCTTAACCCACTGAGCCACCAGGGCGCCTGACATTTATATTTTAAAACCAGATGCAGGGGCATCTGGGTGGCTCAGTGGGTTGAGCGTCTGCCTTTGGCTTAGGTTATGATCCCAGCGTTCTGGGATTGAGTCCCATATCAGGCTCCTTGCTCAGTGAGGAGCCTGCTTCTCCCTCTGCCTGTGGCTCCCTCTGCCTTTGCTCTCTCTCTCTGACAAATAAATAAAATCTTAAAAACAAAACAGAATGCACACCCAAGGGAGAAGATAGTCACTGAATTGAAGGCATGTTGTACTGCACAAACCAGGGGACTCTAGCATCCAAAATGACCGTGACCTTCAAAGAGCTCAAGGTTACCCTAGACACTGTCCACCTGACTAAGAGTGGGAAGTTATTTGTTTCCTATATGACTAGGACTCCATCCTCTTTCACCTTCATCTTTGATAATCTTTTTTTTTTTTTAAGACTTATTTATTTGACAGAGAGAGAGAGATCACAAGTAGGCAGAGGGAAAGGGGGAAGCAGTCTCCCTGCTGAGCAGAGAGCCCAATGTTGGGCTCAATCCCAGGACCCTGAGACCAGGACCTGAGCTGAAGGCAGAGGCTTAACCCAGTGAGCCACCCAGGCGCCCTTTGATGATCTCTCTATACTGAAACTTCCCCTCAGCTTATAAACATGCTATTTTCTGAATCTCAAAAACAAAACCCCAAGCCTTCCCTGAACTCTTTGTTCCTCTCTAGCTTTCACCCAGTCTTTTTCTGCCTCTTCTCATCCAAATGCCTCAGAAGAGATGTTCTCTTCCTCAGTGTTCCTGGCTGATTCAGTGTTGTCTTTTCAGCACTTGTACCTGTTTCAAGGAGGCACTCCCTAGGTTTTTACTATAGGGATCTGTTGCTTTACCCTCACCAGTCTCCTGAAGTGGTTCGCTATAAGATTGCTTTCCAGTCACCAAATCCAGTAGGCATTTGAAGGGGTCTATCTTTCTGAAGCTCTTTGCACTTCATAGCATTATTCCTTACAATTTTTGTGTTCCCCAAAGAACAAATAATCCAATCAAGAAACGGGCAGAGGACGTGAACAGACATTTCTGCAAAGAAGACATCCAGATGGCCAACAGACTCATGAAAAAGTGCTCCACATCACTCGGCATCAGGAAAATACAAATCAAAACCACAATGAGATACCACCTCACACCAGTCAGAATGGCTTAAATTAACAAGTCAGGAAATGACAGATGCTGGCGAGGATACGGAGAAAGGGGAACCCTCCTACACTGTTGGTGGGAAAGCAAGCTGGTGCAACCACTCTGGGAAACAGCATGGAGGTTCCTCAAAATGTTGAAAATAGAACTACCTTACGACCCAGCAATTGCACTACTGGGTATTTACCCTAAAGATACAAATGTAATGATCCGAAGGGGCACATGCACCCGAATGTTTATAGCAGCAATGTCCACAATAGCCAAACTATGGAAAGAACCTAGATCTCCATCAACAGATGAATGGATAAAGAAGACGTGGTATATACACACAATGGAATACTATGCAGCCATCAAAAGAAATGAAATCTTGCCATTTGTGACAACGTGGATGGAACTAGAGTGTATTATGCTTAGTGAAATAAGTCAATCAGAGAAAGACAACTATCATATGATCTCCCTGATATGAGGAAGTGGAGATGCAACATGGGGGTTTTGGGGGGTAGGAAAAGAATAAATGAAACAAGATGAGATTGGGAGGGAGACAAACCATAAGATACTCTTAATGTCACAAAACAAACTGAGGGGGTGCTGGGGAAAGGGGGTAGGGAGAGGGTGTTGGGGTTATGGACGTTGGGGAGGGTATGTGCTATGGTGAGTGCTGTGAAGTGTATAAACCTGGCAATTCACAGACCTGTACCCTTGGGGCTAATAATACATTATATATTTATAAAAAAATTAAAAACTTCTAAAAATTTTTTGTGTTCAACTTTTTCTCTTCTTAGCCTCTGTGACACTATACTTTTCTTAGTTTTCTCGTGTTTTTCTGCTGTGGTTGTCTGTTGGGGCTTCTCTTCCATTTACTCAAGTGTTTCTCACAATGTGCTTTTTAAAAAAAAATTATTTATTTATTTGACAGAGAGAGGCCACAAGTAGGCAGAGAGGCAGGCAGAGAGAGGCAGAGAAGCAGGCTCCCCACTGAGCAGAGAGCCTGATGCGGGGCTCGATTCCAGGACCCTGAGATCATGACCTGAGCTGTAGGCAGTGGCTTAACTGAGTCACCCAGGTGCCCCTCAGAATATGCTTTTACCCGCTGCTGTTTCTGTTCTACAAGAGTATGTCTTGGAATGTGGTCCCTGGACAAGCAGCACCAGCATCAACTGGGAATTTTAGAAATGCAATTTCTTGGGACGCACCTATAGAGTGAGGGACTTCTGGAAAATTTAACACTCATTTATGATTAAAAAAAAAAAAAAAACTAGGTATAGAGGGGAGCTTCCTGAACTTGGAAGAAGTTCCAGCAAAGCTTAAGGTATAGGTGACAGAAAATCGTTCAGCAAACATCTGATTGAGTGGCGGCACATTAGAAGCACTCACCTTACTATTAGGAATAAGATAACTATTCCTCACTATTCCCACAACTAACCAACATTTCCCAGAAGGTCTTAGCTAATGCTGTAAGGCAAGAAAAAGAAATGAGTGGTGTGACTACTGAAAAGGATGACATCCTACTATTACTATTTGCAGACGATTTAACTCTCTGCTTTAAAAAAAAACCAGAAAACTAGAAAAAGGCTGGTGGAAGATCAAGATATCTAAATCAAAACTTTCCTATATACCAGAAATACCAATTTTATTATATTTTCCCAGAAATACCAATTGTAAAAGATCCAGGAGTAAAGATCTCATTGACAACAACCAGACCCATAAAACTCCCATGAATAAACCTTTCTTCACAAGTCCTTTGTGGAGAAATTATAAAGCCTTCCTGAGGACAGCAAAGAAGACTTCACTAAACAGGTACACTAAGTCCACGAACAGAGAGACCTAATATTGCAAAAATATTATTTCACCCCAACTTGATAATTTTAATGCAACCCAATTAATTTTTTCATGGGATTTCATTCATGAAGCAAAGAATAAATATGCAATAACAGAATATCTCAGGGTTTTTTTTTTTGTTTAAAAAAATAGAAAAGGGAGAGGGATTTACTCTGATATTAAGACATGTTATAAAACTTCAGTAATTTAAATGATGAAATTGATGCAAAAGTGGATAGTTAGGTAAAACAGTAGTAATCTGATATAACAGAATAGAGGTCCCACACATACATGAGAAGTCTGTGTATGATTGGGATAGCATTTAAAAACTATGGATAAAGAATTAATTAGTCAAGAAATGGTTTGAAAAATAAATGGTTAAGCAGCGATAGCTATCCATGCAAAAAATTAAATTCCTACTCGATACTATATATACCAACAAATTCCTGTTAGATTTAAAAATGGTACAAAAACAAAACAATCATATCTGAAGGAAAAACAGCACAAAAATTTTCTGGTGTCTCTATTAGTCAGGATTCTTGGTTTTAACAGAACCAACAAAAACCGAGTCTGGTTACCTTAAGCAGAAACAATGTATGGGCAGGAGACAACAACTTAACAAATGGGTAGGAAGCCACGGGAAATGCAAAAGTCCTCAAATATGACACAGAAGAGACAAAACATCAAGGAAGAGTGATAAATTCAACTGTGTGAGATCTATAAAGAGCTCCTAGAAGCAGTAAGAATGTGGTTTGTTACAACCACTTTGGAGAGGAATCTGGCAGGATATAAGGAAAGCTGTGCTTACCCTAAGATCTAGTAAGTTCCACCTCTTAGTATCCCCCTGGAGAAATACACACATTTGTGCCCAAGGAGACATGGTTAAGAGTAGGCATTTCAGCCTTATCTGTAATTCTGAGAAATGAAAAGACCTAACATTGTAGGTACTGGAAAAGATAAAACAGAACGTAGTACCCGGCAAAAGGATTGTGACGTCACAGACAAAAAGATCTAGAAGTCTGAGGGGGAAAAGCAAATTGCAGAATTATACAGGCAACATTTTACCATTTTTTTAAAGAAATACATAGAACATTTCTGCAGTTTGTTTTAAGTTGAGAGGGGGCTGGAATGGAGAAATAGTAAGATTTCAGCTTTATCTATAATGTTCAATTTTTTAGAGGTAATACTTAGGTATTTAACAATTAAAGAGAAATGAGCATGGCCCACAGGGCCTCTTCTGACACCATGTTCCTCCTCCCTCTCAGAGTTCACCTACATTGCTTCCCAGTGCCACAGGACCTTTGCATGTGATGCTTCTTCCATCCAGAATCTTGCCCTTCCTTTCCTCATCAAGTTTACACTATCAGTTCCTTTGGATTTCTATGAGAAAACCCCCACCTCAACAATGGTTTCTCAGAGCCTTTGGCCTAGGTCAAGTTCCTGGCCTTCAGAGGGCTTGCCTTTGAACCTAATTACATGTGTATTTTGTGATCATTAATTCCAGCTCTCTGAGTGTCATGCCTGTTCCTCACTGTGTCTGAACACCTCACTTCAGGTCTGATAAAACAGCCATTTGAGAACTACTTGTTGGAAGCATTAAAGCCTGGAGGCTAGAAAAATAACTTTACACCCTCCTAAAACAATTTTACCTTGAGGCCTCAAACCTGACACATCCCCAAACATGGTTACTTCTCTTCTATACCTGCAGCCTCCTCAAAGCTTCTCTACCCCTGGCTGCTGATTAAGGTTGAAGCCACACAGGAACATTCCGAAATCTCTGCCCTCCTTATCTCATCAGTCTTCTCCCTGTGGATTCGACCTCTCCATTCCCACAGCCTCATCCAAACTGGTGTCTTCTCACCTGCCTAATGCAATAGCTGCCTCACCTTTCCAATGCACTCCAGTCGGCAGCCACCTATGCCCATGTAGCTTCCAGAGCCATTGACTTTCAAATGGGAACTTAACCATGACCCGCAGCAGCCTGTCACTCAGCACGGTTGTAATACTGCTTCAGCATCTGGCTTCCCTGCGGAGGTGCCCCAGTTTACCCCGGGGTGGGGGGGTGGGAGGCTGAGGGGTTCTGGGATGCCAGCCTTTCAGTGTTCAAACTGGGACTGTCCTGGGGAAAACCAAGACGAGTTGGTCACCCTACTCCCAGGCTGTAATTTCCACGAGGGCGGGGATCATCTGGGGCCTGTTCATGACCCTAGCCCCTTTGATACCTAGCGCAACAGCTGTCTTTGCAGAGTTAGAAAGGGAGTGTCGATACTCACCTTTGTTGGTCCAGCAAGTTTACATGCCCAGTCGGTGTCCAAGTACCATTTTTGCAGGTAAGAAACTGTTCACCTTGCTTTGCTGAGTCAGTTGAAACCTGACCTCAAGACCAGGGTTCTAACCCTTGTAGAAGGAAACACCACTCTGGGATAGGCTGTGTGGCTTCTGGCAACCGGATTACATGCAAATTCCTTTTGACTCTAGATTAGATCGCTGTTTCCGGAACTTTCACTGATAGACACACTGATCCCACGGGACCTCCTGTCCCTTCTCACACACAGGGTTAGCGCACGCTGTGGCTGCTTAGTGTCCACTAGAGTTGAATCTAAACCCTACCACTTTGTGGCCACATGACCTTGGGCAAGTCACTTCCCTGAACCTCTGATCTGTAAAGAACGCAGGCTTTGCCTTCCTAGCTCACAGCACTCTTGAGGATCAAGTAATGTGCAAAAAACCGCAAATGCTAAAAGGCTGTCCAGATACTGTTTTCAGTTCTTAGTCCTTCCCCACCCATTCAATGCACCCAATGCAGATTTATTTTCTTGTTCCAATAAAACCTTAGAAGAGGACCAAGGAAGCGGCGCGACCAAGACAACCTTCAGGTGACTTGAGTGAATGAAGCTGTGAGACGGGAGGTTAAGGTTTTCCCTGGAAAGGAAGGAATCAAACGTCTCCTCGCTAAGCCCCTTGGGAGAGCCTGGGACATTCCTGACAGCGGAGACCACACTTCGTTCCTCTTTGCTCCACACTCCCAGTACAAATAGCTCATTGCCTTAAGGAGAGAGCCAGGCCGTATATTGCCTTCACAGGGATTGTTCGGAAGAGGAGACCAGGTTCCAGCGAGCCCTCTGCCTAAGAAAATTCCCAAGAGCCCCTTTTGTCCTTTTAATACCCCAGCACCTAAATAAAAGGCTCAGTCTGTGCAACTGAAGCGCATAAAAATGACCGGATAGATTTTCACCGATTTGAAAGGCATGTTGGGGATGGTTTGCCTGAAAATAGAACTCCAGGGAGACCTAAAAGAGAGGTGTCAAGGAGTTAGGTCATTGTCTTCAAAGCAGCCCTACGTGACAAAGTGAGCCCTGTGTGGCTTGCCCACGGGGAGACAGATGCCCTACATGTCAAGATGCCATGGGCAGAGATAACGAACTGGTTTCAAATTCAAACTCAAAATCAAGGACTTGAGTACGTTTCCAAAGAGTCCCTTCTGTCCCCAGGTTTGAGATCTCCAGCTGACAGCCTGGGTGGAAGACATTAGTTAGTTTGTTCTTTATTTTCATTGGAAAGCTATAGGGTTACTTATCAACAAAATGACTGTCCAGGGCAGAGATATCCAGTGGTTTCTATGTACAGGCCCATCCCTGGGGTCCACACCTCCACAGGAGCCTCACCCCAGAGGCCTCAGCTGGCTCCTTCCCAGGCCTCCAGGAACCAACCACAAAGACACAAGGAACAAAAAAACCCACCTGACCTCAGCACCTGTTTTCACCCCAAAGGGAGGTGGCAGCTGCTGGTTGGGGACCCAGGCCTACTCTCAGAGTAGTGGGTGCAGAGGCCTCTCTCCTGGGAGCCTGCCTTTCATGCACCCCCTTCCCAGGAAGGCTCTCTTGGACATTCCTGGGACAACTCTGACAGGCTCATAGGTTTCTGCTGTGGCCTTCTTTTCTTTCTAGTTGTCATCTGAACACTGGGGCACCTCAGCCTCCCATCTTGAAGGATAAGCATTTGCACTGCTGCCTTTTCTTTTGTCCCTGTTTTTGTACAAAAACAACAATTCTCTCGATCAGACCATTTTTTTGCCCAAGAAACACAAGTGGCTCAACAGGTACAGTTCTGCTGGTCGATCTGCTTCCGGCAGGGCTCCATGGTGACAGCAACACCCACCCCGCTCCGGCCAGATGTCATGTGGGTCACCTCACTCCAGGTGTCTGTGTCTGGGTCGTAACACTCCACACTGTCCAGGAACGTGTGACCATCGTAGCCTCCTGCAGGGGGGGCAGAGGAGACAGTCACCCCCTCTGAGGGGAGAGGAAAGAAAGAGGGAGAAGGAACTGCAAGAAGCCCTCCTACGGGGATCTGAGCCTGACCCCAAAGATGGGGTTAATCAGGCTTCTCCACCCAGGTCCCCGCCCCCAGGGCCTCACCGAGAACGTAGATCCTGCCCTGGTGCACAGTAATCCCCAGGGCGCTTCGCCGATGCTTCATGGGAGCTACAAAAGTCCACGTTTCTGTCTCGACGTCATAGCGCTCCACGCTGTTCAGCTGGTCCTGACCATCGTAGCCCCCCGCAGCATAGATGCAGTTGTGCAAGACACAGACTCCTAAACCGTACCATGCAAAGAGAGTGACTCCAGGGCCTGGCGCTGGGGGCCCCAGGCACCGCCTTCTTGGGGGCACCCTCCCCTCTCCCCTCTTCTGGGGCGCCCTTCAGAGAAGAGCTCAGACGGTTAGGATCTAGCTCTCCTGGGTGTGCCACAGGGTTTAAAACTGAAACAGGAAGCCTCCCCCAGGCCCTGCCGAGTTTCATTCCCCAGGGTTGGGGGGGGGGGGTCCGCCACGCTCCCTTCCTGGCAGCCCCCACCCACCTGCCCCACTTCGGATGGTGTTCATGGGTGTGATCATTCGCCACTCATCTCTCTCTGGGTAGTAACACTCGGCTGAGTTGAGGCGGTTTGTTCCATCGAAGCCCCCGACGGCATAGAGCAAACGGTTGAGGACAGCCACCCCTACCCCGATCCTTCGAGTCAGCATTGGGGCCACCAAGTGCCATTCATCCCGCTCTGGCTCATACCTGCAAGGGCATAGTAACAATGACAATGGCGATCATAGCTGCCCTGTATGGAACACGATGCCCCGACATGCCGCCTGTTCTTTATGCACTTGAACTCTTTACTCCTCGTAGCGTGTCTCTGAGGAAACAGGTTCACAGCCATCATCTGCTCAAGGTTACCTGCACGTCTGCTGGACGCTGAGGGTGGATCCACCATACACCACTGCCAGGCCCCATGCTGCGTGTTGTTAGCGCCCCCAAAACCCTCTTAGCCTGTTGGACAGGTGGTCCTCATTATCATCTCCCACTTCCCCATCACCTTCAGATGACAAGACAGAAGCACAGAGGGATGAAATGGCATGTCCCGGGTCACCGTGGAGGTGGGGCTGGGGGTCTGACCCAGGCTTCTAGGACACCAGAATCCTAATTCTAACAACTAGGCTACCACCCAGGATGGATTCTGTCAAAGTGTGCTGTTTGTTTAAAATTCCCATTCCCTAGCCCCGCTCCAAACCCACTGATGCCAGATCTCTAGCAGTGGACTAGGAAGTTTGTTTTAACAAGTTCTCCAGCTGAGAACTGTATCCTGGATCATGCTTCTAGAAGAGGAGAAGGCGAAGGACTGACTGTGCAAAAGTTGAAAGTCAAAACTGCTCAGCCTCTTAACACAGGGTCACCATGCAGTTGTGCAGGTTGTGCACTGCACAAGGAGTCACCTTCCACATAGAAGACCTCATATATCCGTTTATTACGGCAGTTTGGGGGCAGATGGCAGTAAGGTGTCATGCTGTAATAAAATTGGCAATTTACAACATCTTCAAACTGACAGAACTCCTTCCAAATCTGCAGGAGTTGTATGGGTTTGTGACAGCCCTGTAAGCAATTCCCAGGCCCAGACACATCATCCAACGTCACTGACCACAAATCTCCCATGGATTTAGCCTCACCTGAGGCTTCCACTACCTGAAGGCAGAGTGCAGAGACAGGTACCTAACAATAGGGGGAATCCCCAAATCCCAGTGGGTTAGTACCTGTTAGCAATGGGAACCTCAGAGCTCACCCCTCTGGGCCCTGCCACTCACCTCTCCACACTGTTGTGGTGGATGCAGCCATGGGAGCCACCAACGGCATAGATATGGCCATCGATGACCCCAACCCCGATCCGATTGCGCGGTACACTCATGGGGGCACAGGGTGACCACTGGTTGGTCATGGGGTTATAGCAGTCCAGGGCATTGGAGTCGGTGTTGCCATCGGGCGAGTTGTTCCGGCCGCCAACAGCATATAGCAGGCCACCCACGACGCAGCCGGCCAGGCCGCTACGAGGCACCTGCAGGTCTGCCAGTCGGAGCCAGGTGCCGTCACTGGGGTTATAGGCCTCCAGGTAGCTGAGCGACTGGCGGAAGTAGCCGCCGGCAGTGTAGATGAGCCGGCCGACTTTGGGCGCCCGACAGGGCATCACCTGCGTGGGCTTATGCAAGGTGAGCTCCTGGAAGATCTTGACTAGGTAGTCCTTGCAGCGGGAGTCCGACTGCAAGATCTCACACTTCTGCAGCTGCATCTGCAGGAAGTGGGGTGTGAGCGAGTGGCAGCGCACAGCACGGAGCAGCGCCTGCACGTAGAAGCGCCGCTGCTCGCAGTCATACTTGACCCAGTTGATGCAGGCGTGGAAGACCTCGGACTCGCAGCGCACGTTCAGATCGTCTCGGCTGATGAGCGTCACCAGCTGGCAATGGGACAGGTTGAAGAACTCCTCTTGCTTGGCCACCTGCGGAGGGCATTACTGTGACAGGCTGACTCCCCATGACAGCAGTATGACTGCGGACAGGTCACTCCACCTGCCTCTCACAACCTCAGTCTCTTATTTTGTAAAACGGGGATTCAAACAGTGTGAACCTCATAGCTTGGGACGATTAGAGTTAATACTCCACGCGAGGCATATACTACCTAAGTACTCAGGCAAATGGGCAAAGACACAATGTACTTTGTACCTTTTTGTATCATTTTGTGCTTGAACTACAAGATTGTTACCTTTTTTTTTTAATTTTTAGAAGATTTTATTTATTTATTTGACAGACAGAGATCACAAGTAGGCAGAGAGTCAAGCAGGAGTGGGGGAGAAGCAGGTCCCCTGCTGAGGAGAAAGCCCACTGGATCCCAGGACCCTGAGATCATGACCCCAGCCGAAGGCAGAGGCTTAACACACTGAGCCACCCAGGTGCCCCAATTGTTACTTTTTAAACGAAATTACTTTTTCAAAAGGGCAGATTGACTAAAAAGGAAAAAATAATAGCCACAGAATATCCTAGAAAAAAGTGTAGGCTCTAAAGAAAGAAGGCTGAGCTGCAACTTGGCCCCCTGTTTCTAACTAGGTGATCTTGGGCAATGCTCTGTGCCTTGGTTTTCCTCCTCTATTAGCAGCTACCTCACAGCTGGGCTACTCCTAGGGCATACAGGGCCCCAGGCAAATATTTCCGGTCAGGCACCAGTCTATATAAATAATTTCAGTCGCCCCTCATCAGCAGGTCACCAACACTCTGGTACCCCAAGCCCACGCAATCCCTTTAAAGAAACACCGCACAGGCCTGCGGGAAAGCCCAGCTCACAGACCACCTTTCTGGAAGCCAGAGGCCCTAGGACTACTGCCAGCCTCCTCAGGGCACCTGGTCAACCCCACACGTGGGGTAGGGGGAAGGAGAACATCAGCCCTTAAGGAGAGAAACAGAAACCAGGACAGTATCTACCTCAGCTGATCCCAGCCACTGGGGGAGGACTTTGAAAACTTCCAGGAGGGCCCTCTAAAGCATGGGACTCCCTAAGGCACGGGGCCTGGGGTACAGCCCTGTTGGGCCACAGCGAAGGGTGGTGCTTCCTCATAGGATAGTGGGGAAAATCCCATGATTTAAAGAATGGAAATCACTCAGAACAGGGGTAGGCCCACAGCAAGTGGGCACTTGCTCAAAAACACTTATTATTATTGTCATCCCCAAGGGCACAACCTCTAGTGCCCGCCACCCACGAATCTGGGCTCATCATTGCGATTTTACAAGGAATCGCTGATTTTCTGCTCACAACTTCCTCCACTTAAAAACGAAAATGAAACCAACAACAGTGTAAGGACAACACTGCGTGGACCAGAGGAAACATGCCTAAGGGTCACATGTGAGGTAGGCAGCATGTCATGGGTGTTCAGTGAGTATCTGCAAACTGTGTGAAGCACTGGGCCCTCCTTTAGCACACCCCAGGGTTAAGCAGTTGTCAGCATTCGCTGCACCCTGTCCCTACTCTTGTTTCCAGAGAAGTCGGGGAGCCCAGAGATAGACCCAGAAAGTTCTCACTTTCCTCAGCTGTTTCCCAGAGTCACCCCGATATACAGACTAGGACCTCAGAACCCAATTTTTCTCCAGCAACCTAACCTAACTCTTGACATGTCAAGGGAAGACAGGGATGTCTGTCCATCTGTCCCTGGTCCTTCTGATGCCACCCCCAAGCCCAGGCCCAAAGTCTCCTCCAGCCACTCACCTCTCCGAAGTGCATATAGATGTATTCGCGGGCGCGCTGGTGCAGCTCGGCACAGCCGATCTGTTCAGCGAAGTTGGCAATGCCAATGGCGTTGCTGGGGTCCAGCTGCTGCACGAGGAAGTCGCTGCAGGCGCGGACGACGCTGTCGATCTGGTACATGACGGCACCGTTCATCACGTGGAGCACGCACTTCTCACCCATGGAGATGGAGGCCGTGTAGGCAAACTCAATGAGGCGCTCCATGACCTTGGGGTGGATGCCCTCAATGGACACCACCTCCATGCCCTGCTCCCGTAGCCCATTGGTGAACATGGCCTTGAAGACGGGGCTAGATGAGGCCAGCACCACCTTGTGAGCCATGAACTGGGCGGCTGGCGCGTCCTCGTATTTGACCTGCAGTGTGACATCACACAGCTGCTGGCTGAGCCGCAGCTCGTTCATAATGCCGAAGGCCTGCTTGGTGTGGTCCTCCAGCGTGTAGCTGAAGGTGCGGTTGCCGTGCTGGGAGGGCGTCACCTCGGCTTTGCACTCGGTGGAGGCGTACATCACCGTGTCCCCTGCCCCCTCAGGGCGCTGTGACCTCAGGGGAAGGAATCGGGTGCGGGCCCCAGCCCCGCTAGGCCTGGGTTCCGGCTGCATGGGGTTCCAGGTGACAAGGGACAACACCACCACTGGCACTCAGAGGCCTGGAGGAGGGAGAGCACAGGGCTGGGGGCAGGGCCTGGGGGTCAGGCCTCCTTTTTTTAAGATAAAGCGACTCCTAGACCAGTTTTCCTTCCCAAGCCCAGATGAAGCAATGTCCATTTGTGCTCATTAACTACCACATGGCCTCAGAGCCCAAGAGTCCATCCTAAAACACAGGTCAGACGATGTCTCCCCTCCCCCCCACCGCCGCTCAGAATCCCCCCCACAACTCCCTATGGCATGAAGAGTAAAACGAAACTCTTGCAGTGTCCTACCCTATATACAATCAGCCTCTGTCCGCCTCTTTCCTTTGCTCACTCTGTTCCACCTACCAGCTCTATCCCTTCCCAACAGAGCATTATCTAGCTCATTCACAGTATCTACTGTGTGCCAGGCACTGTTCTAGGCACTGGAGACATAGCAGAGGAGAAAGGCAGACATAAACTGTGCCGCCCTGGAGATGTCACCTGGGGAGGGATGGGCCATAAGTAAAATAAGCAAGACTTGAGGAGAAGTTGGGGTTGTGAAAAAAAAGGACAACAGCATTGTGACAGAGTGCCTTGGGGCAGTTAGTTTAAATCGGGTAGTCCAGGGCTGTGTTAGAGCTGAGACAAGAAGGATGTACATGTGAAAGGGGTTTTCCAGGCAGAGGGAATGGCAAGTTCAAAGGCTCAGAGGCAGAATGAGAGAGACCATCTGGAGAGTCAGAGAGAAGTTTAAGGAGCGATACATAGGTTTCCATGAAACCTGTGGAGTTTGGAGGGCCAGGGCAGGAGCTGTGTTTTGAAAGATCCGCTTTGAGAAGATGGGGATTTGCAAGAGGCCCTCCAGGTTCTCCACTGATCTTTCCCGGACTCACAGCAGAGTCATCTCCTCTCTATTTCATTTCCACCACAGCACTTGTCAGAAACCATACTGACCTCCACTGCTTGCTTGTTGAGGGATGGCCCATGTCTCTGGCCCTCAGCGGCAGGGCTTCTGAAGGCAGGGAGCCCTGTGTAGGTCAAGGCTGTGCCCACCCTCCCATGTGCCTCCCCCACGTCCTGCCTGGGGCCTGGCACTGCTCAGGGGTCAGTAAGCGAGCGGCTGGCTGGCTGCCCACTTCACTGTGCCTGCCACAGCACCCTCCTCCGCCGGGCCCAGGGCGCCGCTTGGCCGCCTCTCCCCGGCCGAGGCCCCTGTCCTGCCTCTTGATCTCTGGCCAGTCGGTCAACGGTGCCCCTAGGACACCGGGCACTTCTCCCCCACGAAGCGATCAGTGGGAGACTGCGCATGTCCTGCCGGAGCCGCCACCAAGGCCTGGAGAAGGGAGGAAGTGACCCCTGCCGTGCGGCCTTTTCACTGCCAACCCCAAGGCGCAGACCAACTCCCCAGCGCGCCGGACTCCCGGGCCCTCGGTCCGAGGGGCACTCCCTGGGCCTCTCGCCCCGCGTGCGTAGCTCCCGGGCCACCCCTCGGGTCGCGCCGTCCAACAAAAGCCGAGGACTCAGAGCCGCGCCCTCCTGGCCCTCCGCGAGGCCGCGGGAACCCCATGGCCACCGGACCCGCGGCGCCCCGTTCCCCGACCCCCGGGGCACTCCCGGCCCGCCGTTCGCACAGCCCGGGCGCAGGCCGCCTCACTCACCCCGCCATGGCCGCGCGCGAGCTCCGCCTCCGTCGCCCAGGCCCGGGCGCCTCCATCGCTGCGCCGGGGGGAGGCGTGGAGCGCGCGCAGGTCACCATGACTAAGCAGAGCCGGGCGCCGGCCGTGTCAGAATAAAAGTCCCCGCGGCCCCCGGCCTCCCGCGGCTGGGAGGGCAGAGGGGCCGCTCCCCCCGCCCCCGCCGCCAGTCACCAAGCTGCGCTGCCCCCGCGCGGCGACCACTCCGGCTGTCATTGCGGCGCGGCGCACCGCAGTCGCGTGGTCCGAGCCGCCGGGAATCAGACCCTCGGGTTCGAGGCCCGGTGCGCCCCTGCCTGCACTGGAGATCGGTGGACAGCCCTAGCGGCCGGCGAGCTCACCTCGGCCGCCGCGTAGCCTTCTAGCTCTTGCCGCGGGGTGGGGATGCCCGGGGCACCAAGGCGGCTCCGGGCACAGTGGTGCCACCCGCGCGCAGAGCTTCCGGGAAACCCGAGGGTCCGCGTCCCGGCCGGGAGCGGCTCCCGCTTAACTTTCGCTATGGCGCGTCAGCCGTCGGGGGACCTTGGCCCTGGGGCGGCGAGGCCTGCGGGGTCTTGGACGTCGGGGGCGGGGGGGGGGCGGCCTCCGATCGGCGGGGAAGGAGGCGGGGAGAGGGCGGAGAGGCGCGGTGGGGAAGGAGCCGCGATTCCCCGCCCTTCCCGCAGGTGCCCGGCACCCCTGGGCAAAGAGTGGGCGAGGGCGCAAGGCCGCGGGTTGGGTTGGAGTGGGGGGGGGGGCGGTCCGGTCTGTCCCCACTTCGCACTGTCCCTTCCACCGGCTCGATTTCGTCATCTCAGCGCATGACTCCTCTCTCCGACCCGCTTTCCTCCCCCCTCCCCCGCCTTTTAAAAAAGATTTTATTTATCTCTGTCAGAGAGAGCAGAAGCAGGGGGAGCGGCAGGCAGAGGGAGAAGCAGGCTCCCCGCTGAGCAAGGATTTCCCAATGCCAGACTCCATCCCAGGACCCTGAGACCGTGACCTGAGCCCAGCGCAGATGCTTAACGGACTCAGCTACCCAGGCGTTCCCGCTCTTCTCCCTTTAACCCCACACAGTTCAGGCCTCACGGTCCAATGGTCGCAGGATTCCTGCTTGGCTTTTCCTAGTCTTAATTTTTTAGTTCTCTCCAATCTAGAGGCGCATGAAGCTCGCCTACCGGGGTCTGAAGCCCGGCTCTCCCATTCTCTAGCTCTGTAGGGACAGGTCTCTAATTCGACCTGTCTGTGCTTCAGTTTGTTCCCTGTGAAGTGGTAATAATCCTAGCCCCTACCGGCTTGGGGATCCAGAGGACATAGGAACAATAGTTATTTTTCAGTGTAAGAGATAACTGATTTGCCATTTATACTGATTTTATAAAGTTAGTTTTAAAATGTACTTATTTTTTTTTTAAAATTTATTTATTTGAGAGTGAGAAAGAGCATGAGTGAGGAGAAAGTCAGAGGGAGAAGCAGACTCCCCATGGAGCTGGGCGCCTGATGCGGGACTCGATCCCGAGATTCCGGGATTATGACCTGAGCTGAAGGCAGTATTCCAACCAACTGAGCCACCCAGGCGTCCCTAAATGTACTTATTTTTTAAAAAGCTCATCTAGGGGCGCCTGGGTGGCTCAGTGCGTTAAAGCCTCTTCCTTCCGCTCAGGTCCTGATCCCAGAGTCCTGGGATAGAGCCCCACATCGCATCCCACTCTCTCTGCTTAGCAGGGAGCCTGCTTCCTTTCCTCTCTCTCTGCTTGCCTCTCTGCCTATTTGTGATCTCTCTCTGTCAAATAAATAAAATCTTTAAATAAATAAATAAACAAACAAAAGAGCCCATCTAAGCCAAACTATGGAAGCAGCCTAAGTGTCCGTCTATAGATGAATGGGTAAAGATTTGGCATATACTTATAATATTATTCAGCTATAAAAACGAATAAAATCTTGCCATTTGCAACAACATGGATGAAGCTGGGGGTATAATGCTAAGCAAAATAAACCAGTCAGAGAAAGATGAATACCATATGATTTCACTCAAGTGTGAAAGTCAAGAAACAAAGGCTGGGGCTCCTGAGCGCCTCAGTTGGTGAAGCACCTGACTCTTGATTTCAGTTTAGGTCAAGATCTCAGGGTTGTCAGATGAGCCCCAGAATAGGCTCCATGCTGGAGGAGGAGCCTGCTTAAGATTCTTTCTCCCTTGGGGCGCCTGGGTGGCTCAGTGGGTTAAGCCTCTGCCTTTGGCTCAGGTCAAGATCTCAGGGTTCTGGAATCGAGCCCCACATCGGACTCTCTGCTCAGCGGGGATCCTGCTTTCTCCTCTCTCTCTCTGCCTGCCTCTCTGCCTACTTGTGATCTCTGTATGTCAAATAAATAAATAAAATATTTGAGAGAAAGGGGGATGGGACGCCTGGGTGGCTCAGTTGGTTAAGCAGCTGCCTTCGGCTCAGGTCATGATCTCAGGGTCATGGGATCGAGTCCCGCATTGGGCTCCTTGCTCGGCAGGGAGCCTGCTTCTCCCTTTGCCTCTGCCTGCCTCTCTGTCTGCCCGTGCTTGCTCGCTCTCTCTCCCTCTGTCTCTGACAAATAAATAAATAAAATCTTTCTCCCTCATCCTCTCCCCCTCCCTCCTCCCTATCTTAAAAAAATAAGGAAAAAAAAGAGAGAGCGACAACCCGCAGACTCTTAACTATAGAGAACAAAGTGCTGGTTACCAGAGAGGAAGTGGGTGGGGGATGGGTGGAATAGGTGAAAGGGGTTAATTAAGAGTACATTTACCATGATGAGCACTGAGTAATGTATAGAATTATTGAATCACTATATTGAACACATGAAATTAACACAACACTGTATGGTAACTACACTGGAATGAAAATAATTTATAAAAAAATTTTTAGAGCATGAGTGGGGTAAGGGGAAGGGTCAAAGGGAGAGAAAGAATTTTTTTTTTAGATTTTATTTATTTACTTGACAGAGAAACATCAAGAGAGGGAACATAAGCAGGGGGAGCAAGAGAGGGAGAAGCAGGCTCCCCATTGAGCAGGGAGCCCGATGCCAGGCTCATTCCGAGGACACTGGGATCGTGACCTGAGTGGAAGGCAGAGGTTTCAACCCACTGAGCCACCCAGCCCCCAGCCCCCCCCCCCTCCCCAGGATCTTAAGCAGGCTCCATGCTCACGGAGAAGGCCAATGTGAAGCTCCATCTCATGGCCCTAAGATCATGACCTGAGTTGAAATCAAGAGTCCGAGGCTTTACCAGTTGAGCCACCGAGGAGCCCCTAATTTTTTTTTTTTTAAGATTTATTTATTTATTTATTTGACAGCGGAATCACAAGTGTGCAGAGAGGCATGCAGAGAGGCAGGCAGAGAGAGACGGGGAAGCAGGCTCCTGGTGGAGCAGAGAGCCCCGGTGGGCCTCCATCCCAGGCCCCGGAGACCATGCAGAGGCCCAACCCACTGAGCAAGCCAGGCACCCCCTAATTTTTTTTTTAAAGAAAAACTATATATCTTTGAAGAGACATAATTGAGGATACAACACTTAAAGTTCTCTAATGAAATGGCTTCACAAAAATCTTAAAAAACAAGCATCTCATAGGAATAATTCTTGCCATATGTGATATACATTCATTCCTGAAAAGCTAGATGATAAACTGACCCAAATTTCAACTGCACTTGGGAAATCTGTTTCCTAAAGATGCTCTATATTAAATCTTCTTTAAAAGAAAAAAAAAAAAAGAGTCCATCTAAATGAAAACTAGGCGAATAATCGAAGGAAATGCCAGGCTAAAAAGCTGTTGGTCTAAGAAAAGATTCTGCCAGCCTTAGGAGTGCATTTTAAAGATTCAACATCTCTACTCAGTCTAGGATTAAATCCAAGCCAGAGGGTGGAAGCGGGTGCTGTTGAGTGAAGCTGCAGTTCCAGGCTTCTCCAGAAGGGGCGCCATAGCACAGTCAGCGAACACGCAGAGCTGCCCCCAGCTCTAAGGCAACCAGCACCTTCCCAGAATGTGTTTGAAGCACTTTCATACCTTAAAATCAAACCTACAGACCCTGTGACCCAGCGATGCCACTTGCAGAGGTTTATCCAAGATACACTTGCACACGTGCAAGAGGATGTACCGCAGTACTGTGTATAAAGGCAAAGGCTTGGACTCAAACCCCACGACCCTCCATAGAATCCTGGGATTGAGTCTGCTCAGCAGGGAGCCTGCTTCCCTCTCTGTCTCTGCCTGCCTCTCTGCCTACTTGTGATCTCTCTCTCTCTGTCTGCAAATAAATAAATAAAATCTTTTTTTTAATTTTTAAAAAATGTAAAAAGTAAAAAAAAAATTTTTTTTAGTGCTATGGATCAAATTGTCAACCCCTATGCTCCCCCACAAGAAATATATGTTGAATCCCTAACCCCCAGGACGATGGTATTTGGAGATGGGTCTTTGGGGAGGAGGAGGCCATTCATGGTGGGGCCCCATGATGGGATATGAGCCCTTATAAGAAGAGACACCAGAGAGCTTCTTGATTTCTCTATGCCAAGAGAGGACACAGCAGGAAGGTCGCTATGTGCAAGCCAGGAAGACAGTCCTCACTCGCACTAGATAAGGTTGGTGTGCTCATCTTGGACTTCCAAACCCCAGAACCGTGAGAAGTAAGTCTCTGCTGTTTCAGCTGCTCAGGTAATGGTGTCTGTTATGACAGCCTGAGCCAACTAAGAGGGTAAGACAGTACAAAATCTGTGGGTGTGCAACAGTTTCCAAGATATACTAGTAAGTGAAAAAGCAAGATGCAAAGCAGTGCTAAAATTGTATATAAAAAAAGAGAGAAGTGTTTACCTGTCAGCTCGTTTATCCACAGAATAGCTCTGGAAATTTCCAAGGATTCCCCACAGCAACCACGTCCTACAAGGGGAACTGGTGCTTTTCGAATTGTGTAAACTGTGAACAAGAGACTAACTCCCTTTACCATCATCCTATCAAACAACCAAACAATGGAGTGAGCTTCAGGTTCCCTTAGATAATAAAGGAGCCTGGGGTCAGGGGCACCAGGCCCAGTGGGAAATTAGGTCTAGTCCTGGGAGCGTCCCAGTTTCAGTATGTTTGTGTTCCAGGAAATAGGTTGGTTTCCGGTGCATATGGCCCGCAGGGACTACCTGAGCGTGGCCAGTGGACACTCGGGCCCCCAGGGTGAGTCCGTGGCCCCCAAAACACACTGGGGTCTTTGCAGCTGCCTGCAGTTACACGGGTCTCCCAGCAAGTGGCGCGCGGTAGTTTGAGCCCAAAGCCCCCTGGCCCTCCCCCGGGGCCGCAATGCGGCACTGGGGTCAGGAATGCGTCTAGGGACAGCTGGTACCCAGAGCCAGCATGCCTGGAGCCTTTTATGGGCACAAACAGGCCCCTGGTATCGCCCCCAGACAAGAATGCAGACCACTCAGGGAGGGAGCATCTGCCCTTGCCATGCCCCTCTGAAGGAGCCAGACACTAGTCTAGGCCTGCGCCCCTTAGGGCCTGGGAGCCTGGCAGTCTGGGCTAGTAGCCTGGCTCCCACCACTGGGCCAGGTACTCACTGCTCATCTGTCAAGAGGAAAGCTGCCTTTCAAAGTTGCAGTAAGGGTGAAGAAAAGGTGTGTCCTGGACCTACCACTGTGGGGACGACTGGCCCTGCACAGTAAGCTGTAATTGTTCTTATTATTTTATTAGGTTTTTAATTTTTTATGATATGACACCACACTCAAAGAAATCTTGTTTCAGATAGGAACTGGCTGTCTTCCACAGTCAAATTTTAGTGTAGGGTGCCGTGTCTTTAACATTCCCTCCTCTAAACAGGATTCTTTTCTTTCTCTCATGCCTACACTCAATTCCTCAGTAATTCTGTCCACATAGCCTGAGCCCCTATCGTTGCTCCTCTGGGCCAGTGCAGGCACTTTCACCTTTTTCTAGCTTCCACCTTCCCCCTTTACAGAGATCTGTGAGCATCTCAAGCAAATCAAGTCCAACGTCTGTCTCCCACGTCACTCAGAGTAAAAGCAAAGTCCTCCACGGAGCCCACGAGGCTCTGCCCCATCATATTCCTGCCGTTGTTTCCTCCCACTACCCTCCTCCGTTGTTGCTCCAGCCGCAAGGAGATCTTCGCTTTTTTGAGAAGGCACAGGCATGTTCTGGCCTCAGGACCTTTGCACTGCCGTTCCCTCACCCTGCAACGCTCTCCTTTCAAGTGTTCCCAGGGCAATGACAGCTCAGCTTACAGTATATGTCACACTTCTGCAGTGGAGCATCCCCTGACCACCATGGAAGGCATCAGCTGCAATTACCTCCATGATTTCTTCACTGTTAGTGCCTGTGTTCCCCATCAGGATGTCAATGCCACGAGGGCCGTGATTTTTGTCTGTTTCACTTACTGCTCGGAGGTTTAGCGTAAATAAAACACGTTTCCCTTTGTCTCTTCTGCCGCCACCATCTTCAGCTGCTTTTCCTAGCAATTCCTTATTTAAAAAGAAAAAGTCTGCCAAATGGCCCTTAGAGAGGGTAACGGCAGGCCAAAAGACATCAGTCGGCAGCCGGTGCGGGTACCAGGGTCCGGGCGGCTAAGGGCGCCCCAGGGCCGCCAGCGGAGACGCTCGTGTCCAGCCCGTCCCGCTGCGGGGATGAGCGCTCGGAGCGGCTGGAGCTGCCATCCAAGCCAGGGGGCAGCCAGCGGTTCAAGCCTTCCGAAGCCCCAGCGGGGCTCCCGGAGCCCTGGGAGGCGTCCTGCCCTCTGTGGCAGGGGCGGCGGCCGCAGCAGACCAGGCGCAGGAGAGCGAAGCGCAGGTCGCGGTTGGTGAGCGTGTAAATGATGGGGTTCAGGAGCGAGTTGGCCATGGCCAGGCCCAGGAAGGGGTCGGCCTGCAAGAGCACCGGGCAGGCGCGCGCGGGGCACGCCACATCGAGCAAGAGCAGCAGGAAGAGGGGGCCCCAGCACGCCACGAAGGCCAGGAGCACCACGGTGAGCGTTCGCAAGAGCGCCAGCGAGCGCGGCGTGCGGCGTGCACGGCCCGGGGCGCCCCCGGGGCGTCCCCGCAGGCGCCGCGCGTTGGCGCGCACCTGGCAGTAGATGTGCGCGTAGAGCGCGCAGATGGCGGCCAGGATGCCGAGGAAGGCGAGCACGCAGAAGAGCACGTAAGCCTTGGCGTAGAGCGGCAGGACCGTGGAGCAGGTGTCCAGGCGGCCCAGACAATTCCAGCCGAGCGCCGGCAGCAGTCCTAGCAGCAGCGACACGCCCCAGGCGGCGGCCGCCATGGCCAGCGAGCGGCCCCGACGCGCGGCGGGCGCGGGTCCTCGGCGGGCCATGGTGAGGCGGCGCTCGAGCGCGATGGCCAGGAGGCTCAGCACGGACGCGGCGAGCGCCACGAAGACGCCACCTTCACGGGCGAACCAGAGCGCGGGGGACAGGCGCAGCGTGAGGGGCCCCGACAGCAGGATGTTGGCGGCATAAGCCGCGCCCGCCAGCAGGTCGGACAGCGTCAGGCTGCCCAGGAGCAGGAACATGGGCGCGTGGAAGCGCGGGTGGCGCCCCAGCACGAACAGCACCGCCAAGTTCTCGAGCACGATGAGGGCGCACACCGCCAGGCACACGACGGCGTCGGCACGCAGCCCCGCGCCCGGCTGGTAGCGCGCGCCGCGAAGCTTGCCCGTGTAGTTGTAATGCAAGACGATGACCTCGCTCACCGGCGCCGGCCGCAGCAGCCCCGACTCCATGGGCCGCTTGCCCCGAAGGCTGCGGAGAGGTAAGGGACAGCGTGAGGCCTGGGGAGGTAGGTGGGCACGGTAGGGGGCTCGCAGTGTTGGGGAAGGTGCAGACACAAAGACACGCCAATAATATCAGGAGGGGACACAGCGACAGAGTCCCACAGGAAAGGGACACTAGTAAGTCACACATAATCGGGGATATCCAGGGGCAGATTCCATCATAAGCAGACAGGGACGCACACACGAATGCAGTGACACGGCAAGTCCTTGACAAGGACTTGTACTCACAGTCACACCCCATGGGGGAAACAAGAAAATATATTCACACAGGAGCGGAGCAACATAGCCAGAGTCACACAGGGACCCAAATTCAGCCACAGAGAGGGTCTCACCCACTCGTTTAGGCCACAATTTCACAGCCTCCACCCTCAGCTAGCGCGGGAACCCGGAACCTCACAGTCTATGTGAGAAAGTTGTCTGTCCTCCCATTTTAGAGGCAGAGCCTGAGGGCAGCAGACAGGATCCAGATGGCTTTTGCAGAGGGGTGCACGTGTCTTTACCGTGTAATAATACTTCCTGCCCAAGACTTCACCCTCTAGTCTCCTCACAGGTCTCAGTCCCAGTTTACAGACTGGAAACCGTTAACTCAAAAGTTCCTCGAATAAGAAGGGGACACGAAGGTTTTCATGTTTCAACACAAATACAGCTCCTCAGAAATGCTCAGACAGTCAAGCAAGTCCCACTTAATGGGTGAGAACATCGAGGCTGGGAAGGGGAATGGACTTATTTGCACGGGGCAGGAAAAAATGCACCCTGGCTGGCATCGGTTGCCCTCGGGGGAACCTGGCGCGAATACAGACCCAGGGAGTCACGGACTCAGCCGCGGGGAGGGAGGCATCAGATCCGTGCGGACACGGGTGACGCTCTGATGCGGACACAGAGCCAGAGGCTCACAGCCTCGGCATCTCCCCCCTCGCCTCGGAGTCCTTGGAAACAGGACTGAAGTAGCGAAACTTGCAGTGTGGCCGGGAGAAGGAGAGAGCGAGGCCAGAGGAGTCCAGGCGACCCTTTTCCTATCCCTGGCCCCGGCATCCAGCCCGTGAGTCTCCGCCTTCCCTCCCACCCCCGCCACCCGCTTCCCCTAAGGCTTCCGGGGAGATACAAACAGGGGAACCGGGGGAGCGGTCAGGGCAATCCCCTGAGGGCCGGACTGAGCCCCGCGCCCCTGGAGACCGAGCGCAGTACACTCACCCCGCGCCCTGGTCGTGCGCCGGCGGCAGTTGCTCTGCCCGGAGCAGAGTGAGCGGACGCGGCTCCGGGGGCGGGACCGGAGCTGGCAGGCGAGGGGGAGGGCCCACGACGCGGACCTCTGGCGGTCGCCAGCAGTGGCCCCCTCCCCTTGGGGCCCGCCCGGGCACCCAGCCCATGGCTGCCAGCCTGTGCCACCCGCCGCGGCACCGGAGCGCGCCCCGTCGGCGACTGGCACCGGCGAGCCCTTGGCTCCCCCCTCCGGGCCTGAACTGCTCCCAGGGACCGCTCCGTCGCGGTGGGAGGACCCGGGGAATCGGGAAGGGGAGGTTCTCAGCAGGGGCGGTCGTAGCCTGAGCCTCGTCCTGCCCCCCAGCAGAGGGGTCCCGTCTGTGCTATGGGGCCTGGACACTGGTCCCTGCCTACTTCCCGCCTACCTTGCAGCTGAGACTCCGGGATGCACCCCGAGAACGCCCCGTCACGCCCCGTCGGCGACGGACCCCAGGCGCGCAGGTTAGGAGGGGTCTTCAGCAAGGCGACAATAGCCTCAGTCCCTGGACCCCAGCAGTCACCTTCGGGTGGCTCCGGGCACTGGGCCTTCTCCATCCCTCAGCCCCGGCTCCCACGCCTGGCTTAGAGGGAGTTGGGGAGGAGCAGGAGAAGGCAGGATTTTGGTGGGAACCTCCTTCTCCCCAAATGAGGAAGTTCTGGCTCCCCCACACCTGGTCTCTGCTACCCTTACTGCTCCCAACGATGTGATTTACTCATTTAACATGTTTCTGGGCTGTGTCCCCACCAGAAGGTCAGCCCCCACAGAGGCAGGGCCTCCCCTGCAGGGGCACAGCCCAGGCCCAGTAAGTTATCTGCTGAGCGAGTGAATGAATGAATGAGTGTGCTACGGTTGCTTCTATGTGTGGATCTCATTCATCAGATCTGGGGTCTGTCTCTCTTTCTCCTGGTCTCTCTCGTGTCTCTCTGTCTTTGTCTATGTCGCTCTCCCACGCCTCTCCCAGGCTTCCGCTTCTCCAACGGGCCAGTCCCAGCTGGCCCCACACCCCCACTCCCAGTTCCCAGGAGCTCCCCCACCCTCAGACCAGAGGCTCTAGCCAGGAAGGGAGGACTGGGATTGGTGGCTGCCCTTTGACTCAGCCATGAGGGGAGGATTGGGCCCCCCCCCCCCGTGAGGGATAGAGAGGGGCACCCAGGCCTGGTCATAGCCCCATGTACCCCTTGGGGATCCCTGAGGCTTCTACCCCGCACTGTCCCTTGGGGAGACAGAAAGGTTCCCACTTGCTCCAACCAAAGACACACCCAGGGCAAGTGCAGCCAGTGGGGCCGAGGTGGGGGGATGGGGAACACCTGGGTGGGGGTGCCCCACAGCCTGGCCTTCCAAGCCAGCAGAGATGAGCCCTGAAGATTCCCCAGATGCAGTGGGACCAGCCAGATGCTGGATAAATGACCCCCTTCTGTGAAAGGGAAGCCGCACCCTTCCTGGGAAGGTGGCCTCCTCACACCTCCCTGGGCTCTACGCTGTCCTGGGCCCTCCCACCGCCACCGCCCACCCGCAGGGCCCCTTTTCTGTAGACTAGGACCCTGCCTTCTCCAGCTCTGTGCCTCCACCCCTCTCCACCATTCCACACCTGTGGCCACAGTTCTTAATATCCAGATCAGGTTGGGCGGCGCCTGGGTGGCTCCGTGGGTTGGGCCGCTGCCTTCGGCTCGGGTCATGAGCTCACAGTCCTGGGATCGAGTCCCGCATCAGGCTCTCTGTTCAGCGGGGAGCCTGCTCCCCTCTCTCTCTGCCTGCCTCTCTGTCTACTTGTTATATCTCTGTCAAATAAGTAAATAAAATCTTAAAACAAACAAACAAACCTAGATCAGGTCCCTCTCCTGCTCTAAATTCTCCCATGGCTCCCAAGGTGACTCGAAGTAACTGCCACAGTGCTCACCACCATCCACATGGCCCCGCTCTGTGGCTCCTTACTTACTTCACTGCTGTCCCTGCCTCCAGCCACCCTCTGTCCTCCTGTCCCAATGACCGATTCCTCACACAATTCAGGACCCTTGCTCTTGGGGATAAGTCACCCTTTCCCCCAACACTTCCCAGCTGGTCACCTCCTCAGAGAGGCCTTCCTTGGTCTCTCCCCGTCCTCCCCAGTCTCACATGGTATTTGGCACCGTGTGAAACTACCTTATTTATTTTTTGACAGGGCCCATGGTGTGTCTGTGCCCTAACCCACAGGTCCGGGAAGGCAGAAACCCTGTCTGTCCCTCTGGCCCAGTGTCATCTAAATAGAAAGGGCTCAGAGTCTGGCGCCAGGCTCAGCTACTCCGTAGTCTAGGACCGTGGGCAAATGAGCCTCAGTGGCCTCATCTGTAGAATGGACTTAATAACAGTGTCCTTTCTGAGGGATACTAAAGAGGAAAGATATGATTAGAACAGAACCAGATTCGGCGCCTGGATGGCTCAATGGGTTAAGCCTCTGCCTTCAGCTCAGGTCATGATCCCAGGGTCCTGGGATCGAGCCCTGCATCGGGCTCTCTGCTTGGCCGGGATCCTGCTTCCTCCCCTCTCTCTCTCTGCCTGCCTCTCTGCCTACTTGTGATCTTTCTCTGTGTCAAATAAATAAATAAAATCTTAAAAAAAAAAAAAAAAACCAGAACCAGAATTTAAAAAAAACAAAAACAAAAAACAGAGCCAGGACATGCAGTGAGAGCTCCATAAATGGTGGGTTCTCTGGGTCAGCACTGTGTCCCTGAGGAGGAATTAGGAGGGGCCTCAGCTCAGGCCTCATGGGCCTTAAGCGCCCCCCACCCATCCTTCCCACCCCCCCCCCCCAGCCCCAGCCCCAGTCAAGCCCGGTCTCTTCCCCAGGGAAGGGCAGTTCATGCCACAGCCTGCGCAGCTGATGCGTGCCCGGGCGGGCACCCACCGAGCAGGTTCTGCTCCCAGCGCCCTCCCACGGGGGCTGCCCCGCCCGGGTCAGCACCCACTCTCAAAGCAGAGTCGGCACCAGCGAGAGGAGAAAATGCCCAGTGCTGTGGTCTCAAACCCCCACCCGCCTCGAGGGTTGCAGGACCGCAGCTGGGGTGGGGGGAGGTTCCATTTCGCCCTCTCCACCCCATTTGCACGGATAGATCTTGAGCCCTGAATGCCGTAGGCAGGGCGGAGCAAACTGACAATTCTCCCCCAAGCCCCCCTGCCCTGGCCAGAGACCAGAGCAATCATGGTTGGAGGGGGGGCTCTTAAACTGGAGGCCCAAGGACCCCAGGTCTGTTCGCTTAGCTCAGAGGCCTCGCATTCAAACAACCGGCAGACCTGCCAGGAAATACTGTGCTTTAGCTGGTAAATCTGTTTTTTGCAGGGGTGCAGGCTAACAACTCGGGGACTATTTATATGCCAGTGTTGAACCAGCAAGTACATAGGGTCCGCCGACGGTCAGATTCGGGCTGGTGCAGAAGGAAGCTGCGAATGAGCAAGGTGGGCGCGCCTGGCTGGCTCAGGCGGTGGAGCGTACCTGCTCTTGATCTCAGGGTTGTCGGTTTGAGCCCCACCTTGGGTGTAGACATTACTTAAAAATAAAATCTAGAAAAAGAAGAAAGGAAGGAAGGAAGGAAAATGGTGCTGAACTGTGGTTAGCAGTATGGTGTATTCATTTTATTTTATTTTTTTAAAAGCTTTTGTTTACTTATTTGATGAGAGACGCAACGAACAGCGAGAGAGGGAACACAAGCCACCGGAGTGGGAGAGGGAGAAGCAGGCTTCCTGCCATGCAGGAAGCCCGATGTGGGACTTATCCAGAAGCCCCTATCATGACCTGAGCCAAAGGCAGACGCTTAACAACTGTGCCACCCAGAGGCCCTGATGTATTTATTTTAATAGGCACAAGGGGCGCCTGGGTGGCTCAGTTAGTTAAGTGTCTGTCTTTGGCTCAGGTCATGATCCCGGGTTCCTGGGATTGAGCAACAGAGCATGCTCCTTGCTCAGCGGGGAGCCTGCTTCTCTCTCTCTGGCTCTGACGCTTCCCCTCCTCATACTCTCTGTCTCTCTCTCTGACAAATAAATAAATAAAATCTTTTAAAAAGATAGATATGAAAATAAATATAAGTGTGTGTATACATGGGTTAGTAAACACACACATATTTCCTGGCACTGTCTGCTGAAGGTTTGGAAGCATTGATACCCCAGGAAAAAATGAATACACTCAGCCCCCAGGTCTTTTTTTTAAGATTTTATTTATTTTACAGAGAGAGAGAGAACAAGCAGGGAGAGCAGCAGATGGAGAGGGAGAAGCAGACTCCCCGCTGAGCTGGGAGCCGGATACAGGGCTCCATCCTAGCACTCTGGGATCAGGGTCCGAGTACAAGGGAGACACATAATGACTGAGCCACCCAGATGCCTCAGCCTCCAGGTCTTGCTCTCTAAATACCATTTTCCGGGGTGCCTGGGTGGCTCGGTGGGTTAAAGCCTCTGCCTTTGGCTCAGGTCATGATCCCAGAGTCCTGGGATCAAGCCCCACATTGGGCTCTCTGCTCGGGGAGCCTACTCCCCCACCCACCCACCTGCCTCTCTGTCTGCTTGTGATCTCTGTCAATCAAATAAATAATTAATAAATAAATAAATTTGTAAAAAAAAAAAAAGTTTAAAAAAATTAATAAAAATAAATACCATTTTCCAATACAGGGACCCAGGGCTGGAGAAATGGCTGATTCTAGGGCTAGAGCCGAGAAAACACCACACCAATCTGGAGACACTTCCAGCGGCAGAAAGTACTTAAAACAAGCTGGAAGCACGCGGAAGCCAACCTCAAAGAACTCTCCTTGGCCACAGCTGGAACAATTCGAGAACAAAGTGAATAACCATAGCATTGGATTATGACCCCAGCGATGAAATCAAGTCCACACGAGTCCGTACTGATTAAAAATACGTGAGTAAATCCATTTAAAAATGGAGGAGAAGGGCTCCTGGGTGGCTCCGTCGGTTAACCCTCTGCCTTCGGCTCAGGTCATGATCCCAGGGTCCTGGGATCGAGCCCCGCATGGGGCTCTCTGCTCCGCAGGGAGCCTGCTTCCCCCTCTCTCTCTGCCTTCCTCTCTGCCTACTTGTGATCTGTCGAATAAAAAAATAAAATATTTTTTTAAAAAATGGAGGAGAAGGGACAAATGTCCCTGACAGGAGACTTTCAATTAATAAATGCAGAATGAGAGGTGCCTGGGTGGCCCAGTCGATGAAGTGTCCGACTCTCGGTTCTGGTCATGATCAAACCCCGCTTGGGGCTCCGTGCTTAGCTCGGAGTCTGCTGGTGAGTCTCTCTCCCTCTCCCTCCCCTTTTGCTCCTCCCACCGCTCTCTCTCTCTCTGAAATAAATAAATAAAATCTTTTAAAAAAATAAATGTAGAATGAACGACGAAAGTAGAAAATCGCCATTAGAATGCCACAGTAAATGACTGCAGGAGGCAGAAGCCACTGATGGATGAGAAATTTAATGGACAAAATTTTAAGGAGAAACAGGACATTTGCATAGCCTCAGAGTTTCTACCCCTAAACATCTCTTAACCACCTTGATGTCTTTTTTTTTAAAGATTGTATTTATTTATTTGACAGAGATCACAAGTAGGCAGAAAGGCAGGCAGAGAGAGAGAGGAGGAAGCAGGCTCCCCACTGAGCAGAGAGCCCGATGTGGGGCTCGATCCCAGGACTCTGGGATCATGACCTGAGCCGAAGACAGAGGCTTTAAGCCACTGAGCCACCCAGGCACCCCACCACCTTGATGTCTTGTGAGGTGCCTGGCTGGCTCAGTCAGTAGAGCGTGCGACTCTTGGTCTCCAGCCCCACAGTGGGTATAGTGCTTACGTAAAAAGAATGTTTTTTTTTTAATTACCTTGATGGCCTTAATCTTTGTCCACAAATTATTTAATTTAATTTAATTTAATTTAATTTAATTTGACAGAGAAAGACCCACTGAGAGAGGAAACACAAGCACGGGGAGTGGGAGAGGGAGAAGCAGGCTTCCCACTAAGCAGGGAGCCCGGTGCGGGGCTCAATCCCTGGACCCTGGGATCATGGCCTGAGCGGAAGGCAGATGCTTAATGACTGAGCCACCCAGGTGCCCCATCCACAAATTCTTCTTTTTTTTCCCCCACAAATTCCTGATTGTCCTTCCCATAAGCAGTGGAGTTAAGTTGCCCCCTCCTTGAGAGGGAATGGACTCCAGCTTTAGTCCTAACAGCTAAAAGTTGGCAGCAAGCAAGGCGTCCTTCAGTAGGGGAGTGGATAAACTGTGGGACATCCACACACGCTGAACATTATTCAGCGCTAAAAAAAAAAAAAAAAAACGAGCTATCAAACCATGAAAAGGCAGGAGGAAACTTAAATGCATATCACTGAGTGAAAGAAGCCAGTCAGAAAAGCTACCTGTGAGGCGTCTGGGGAGCTCAGTTGGTTGAGAGCTCTTGGTTTCCGCTCAGGTCATGCTCTCAGGGTCATGGGATCAAGCCCCGAGTCCAGCTCTGCGCTCAGCGAGGAGTCTGCTGAAGATTCTCTCTCTCCCCCTCCCTCTGCTCCTCCTCCTCCTCTCTCTCTCTCACACACACACATAAATAAATAAAATCTTTTAAAAAAGAAAAAGAAAAGGCTGCACGCTGTTTGACTGCAGCTCTAGAATATTCTGGAAGAGCCAAAAGGGTGGAGACAGTAGAAGGTGCAGGGGTTGGCAGGGGTTACGGGGTGGAGAAGGTTGCCTAGGTGGGGTGCATTGGATTTTTATGGCAGTGGGGGTGGGTACATGTCATTTTACGCTGATCCAGACCCAGAGAATGGAACAGCCCAAGAGTGAAGCCTAATGTCAGCTGTGGACTCTGGGTGACAATGACGTGTCATGGTAGGTTCACTTAGCCACCTACGTGCCCTACTCCTTTTATTTTTTAAAAATGAGGTGACATTCACATAACATAAAATGAACCTTTTTAAAGGAACAGTCCACTGCCTTTGAGCACATTCACAAGGGTATGCAAGCACCACCTCTGTCTAGTTTAAACAATCAAAAAAAAAAATTTCATCACCGCAGAAGGAAACTACACCCATTAAGAAGCCATTCCTCATTGCCTCCTCCTGGGATACTTCATGTAAATGGAATCATGCAATCTGTGGCCTTTTTTATCAGACTTCTTTCACTTGGCATCCTGTTTTTTGGGGTCCTTCCAGCTGTTAAAGGCACCAGGAGTCCATTTCTTTTTATAGCTCAATAGTATTTTATTGCAGGGCACCTGGGTGGCTCAGTGGGTTAAGCCGCTGCCTTCAGCTCAGGTCATGATCTCAGGGTCCTGGGATCGAGTCCCACATCGGGTTCTTTGCTCGGCAGGGAGCCTGCTTCCTCCTCTCTTTCTCTGTCTGCCTCTCTGCCTACTTGTGATCTCTCTCTGTCAAATAAATAAATAAAATCTTTTAAAAAAATAGTATTTTATTGCATTTTTGGACTTCTTCTTAAAGGTTCTAAAAGGCTCCTAGAAGAGACTTCCAGTTGGCCGGGAAAGGGCGGAGGAGGCAGCCTTGTGCTGGGGCATCACCTTGTCTCGAGATGCTGGGCAGGTCTTGGGCAGTCAGATGACTCTCTCTCCTCACCTGCTCACCTCAGGCCTGGCCTGCTGGCCAGGGGGAGAAGCTCACCTCATCCTCCCTCGCCTGCGTCCCCAGTTACAGCTCAGGTTAAACTCCGGCCAAGACTTCAAAATCTGTTGACGTGGGTGGGGGTCAAGTCCTCAGGGAGACAGGAGGAATCAGGCCCTGTTCTTTCCCCCAGGCCGCCCCTCGAGGTACCCTCCTCCCTACACTCTCTCACTTCCCAAGCCCTAGGCTTGGAAACTGGGAGTCAGCACCTCCCCTCTCTTGCCCGCTCACACTTAGACATTCATTTCACAGACTAGGTGGAAGGGAAGGAGAAAGAACAGCTGGGCCGAAGCAGTCAATCAGCACAGGCAAAGGCCTGGAGACCACAAAGAATGGGTGTGCAAAAGAAAAGGAAATGAGGTCAGTTGGTGGGAGCTTGGCTTAGGGGAGAGGAAAGAAGAGAGGGGTGGGGGTGGTTTGGGGGTGGGGGTAAGGGTCAGGTCCAGCGGGGCCCGAAATGCCAAGCCTCTGCCGTCTGACCACCACCTCCCTAGATGACGGGCCAAACCTCTCTGATCTCAGTCACCCCCCTTGGTAAACTGGGGTCTTTCACACAGAGGTCTTGTGAACACGGATGCAGTCATCGGGGCTGTGTTGACACCTCTCCCGACAGCAAACCATGCTATAAATGTCAGCATGTTTTAACGGCTTTACTGAGACACGATTCGCCTACCATACAATTCACCCACTTAAAGTGTGATTTTGGATTTCAATGGTTCTTGGTGGATTCGCAGAGCGTGTTCCCAGTCCCCACATCTAATTGTGGAGCCCTGCATCACTCCCAAAGGGAACTCCGTACCCCCTGGCCATCACCTTCAGTTCTCCCCTCCTTGCGTCCCCTTGCAAACCACAATTGTACTTTCCTGTTTCTGTGGATTTGTCTGTTCTTGACATTTCCTTCGAATGGAATCATGTGATACTTTGTATCTATCTGGCTGGCTTCTTTCACTCAGCTGAGTGTTTTGAAGACTCAGCCATGTCGCAGCATGAATCTGAACGTCATTCCTTTTTATGGCTGGATAAGATGTCAGGGTATGGATTTGCCACGTTTCGTTTTTCCACTCATCAGCTCGTGGGCATTTGGGTTGCTTCTCCTTTTTTGGCTAGCTAGGAAAATGCTGCTATGAACCTTCACGTGGAGGCTTTTTGTGGGGATATCTATTTTTGTCTCCATGGGGTATATTCCTAAGAGTGGAATTGCTGGGTCAGAGGGTAGGTAACTCTTTAACGTTTTGAGGAACTGCCAGACTTTTCCAGATCGACTGTGCCATTTTGCATTCCCAGCTGCAACATACACGGGTTCAGACTTCCCCACATCCTTGCTAATGCTTGTTGTCCGTCCTATTATTATTATTTTAAGATTTTATTTATTTGTCAGAAAGAGAGAGCACACAAGCAGGCAGAGAGGCAGGCAGAGGCAGAGAGAGAGGCAGGCTCCCCGCCGAGCAAGGAGCCCAATGCAGGACTCAATCCCAGGACCCCAGGATCATGACCCGAGCTGAAGGCAGAAGCTTTAACCCACTGAGCCACCCAGGCGCCCCTTGTTTTTTGCTACTTTTTTTTTTTTAAAGATTTTATTTATTTATCTGTCAGAGAGAGCGAGCACAGGCAGAGGCAGAGGCAGAGGGAGAAGCAGGCTCCCCGCTGAGCAAGGAGCCCGATGTGGGACTCGATCCCCAGATGCTGGGATCATGACCTGAACCACAGGCAGCCGCTTAACCAACTGAGCCACCCAGGCGTCCCTTTGCTACTGTTTTTAATGATCCACTCTTCACACCGTAGTCCATCCTTCCTCCTGTCCTTCTGCTCACAGCTCTCCATTACTCCTTGGTGCCCTTTGAAGAAAGTTCAGAGAGTCCTGGCCATTGGCGTTGGCTCTCCCCACTGCCACCTCTCCTTCCCCCTGCTTCACCCCGTAACTTAGTTCCTGCCTCTGAATGTCCAAATCTGGCAACTGCTTCTCAAGGTCAGAGAGAGGCAGGCTGTGGGGTCAGGCAGTTAGGGGCTGGAATCCTGGCTCTGATGATCCTGGGTGGATGAATTCACTTCTGTGAGCCTCAGTTTGCTCATCAGTTAAATGGGAATCAGATTATTCCCTCTCTCATTGGGTTCAATGACTTAGTTTATGTCAACTCCTTTCTAAGGTTTTATTTTTTTAAGTAATCTCTATACCCATCAAGCTCGAACTCACAGCCCTGAGATCAATAGTCCAACACTTGGATACCTGAGTGGCTCAGTTGGTTAAGCAACTGCCTTCAGCTCAGGTCATTAACCTGGATTCCCAGGATCAAGTCCCTTGTAGGGCTCCCTGCTCAGTGGGGAGTCTGCTTCTCCCTCTGACCCTCTCCCCTCTCATGCACACTCTCTCTCATTCCCTCTCTCAAATAAATAAATAAATAAATAAATAAAATCTTTTTTTAAAAAAAAGTCCCACACTCTACTGCTTAAGCCAACAGACGTCCCTCATGTCAAATCTTTAGTCCAATGTCTAGCATTGAGTAGGGGTTATATCGATCAAGATTTGCTTATTTGGCAGTTCCAGAAAAAAAAAAATTATGTTCAACTGAAAAACGACTGAAACTCATGTGAGGAAAAAGAAGAAATGAATTGGCTCCTGTAACTGAAAATCTAGGCACCTAGGAGTTGTGTTGACTTCAGGCACAGTTGGATCAAGAAGCTATATAGTGTCTCTGGGAAACTAACTTGCTGCCTCCTGGCCCTACTGGGCTTTCATCTCATCAGGCTTCCGTGGGGCAGTAGAGATCGTGTCTGGCACCATAGATCCGTGACTCCCACTCAGCAGCTACTTGGAAAGAGATACCCAACTGCCCCAAGGTTTCAACAGCAGTCCTTGTACTGCATCATCATTGGTCCAGCTGGAATCACATGACACAACCAAACCAATGGCATGGCCTAGGGCATGGACTGCTCTGATTGGCTGGGTCAGAGAGAGGTCATTCCAAATTTGTCAGCACACCTCTATCTGAGCCAATATGAGTCCTCGAGCCCTGGTAGGTTGTGTTTCAGGCTTCTGAGATGGGAAGGCATGAGACGTTGGAAAGGTCAGGGGTTACATTTGTGGAGTTCCGTTGGGGATAGCTGAGTTTGAGGTGCCTCTAGGCCATCACACGGTGCCCCTGAGTCATCAGCTGGGTAGGAGACAGCAGTCACCGGGTGTCTTGGTGGCTCGCATTCTTTTTATTGCTTTTATGGGAAGGTAATTTCATCTCCCTTTGAAGGATACAATTGGAAAGTGTAATTATTATGATGTATAATTTCTCCACCTGGAGATAGTTGCCTTTTTTTTTTTCTCCTTCTTAGAAGTTCTGGCAGCACATCTCAATTCAGCTTTCCAAATGACCACACCGTCCAGAGAATGGAGAGGAAGTGTGCTCTTTTCTTCCTGGGTTTTTTCTGCTGGGCAGTTTCTCCTGCCACTGTCCCGCGGGAATCATCTTCAATTCCCATATTGGGACACCTGTTTCCTCAATCTTGAGTCTTCCTTTTTTCTTTTTATCTTTATTTATTTATTTTTTTTATTTACTCCCTTGTTTTGGTTGAGTGCATCCTGCAATAACTTTCTAAGAACATAAGAGCACGGGAGATGACATTTTTTAGTCCCTCTGCGTTTTGAAATGTCTCTGCCTGCTCCTTGCACTTGGTCACTATTTTGGCTGGAAATAGGGGTCTGGGTTCGAAATCCTATTCTGTCAGAATTTTGAGGCTACAGATCCATTGTCTCTTTATTTCCAGTGTCTTTGAATTTGCTGCTTGTGCCACCAGGAATGCACTCCTTTCCTCCTCATCCTTTTGATACCACAATGGCCATTTCAAGGGTAAACCAATAGCTCTGGACGGAAAAACCCAGCCAAGTCCATGACTGCTTTGACCGATTCTGGCCATCAAATGCAGGTGGAAGCGGAGTCACTTCTGTACATCAGTCACTTCTGAGCCGAGGCATCAAAAAGCCCACACATGCTTCTCTGGTCTCCCTGGACGTGTTTGTTCCTGCAGCAAAACTTGACTTATGCTGGGGCGCCTGGGTGGCTCAGTGGGTTAAAGCCTCTGCCTTCCGCTCAGGTCATGATCCCAGGGTCCTGGGATCAAGCCCCACATCGGGCTCTCTGCTCAGCAGGGAGCCTGCTTCCCTTCCTCTCCCTCTGCCTGCCTCTCTGCCTACTTGTGATCTCCCTCTCTCTGTCAAATAAATAAAATATTTTTTTAAAAAACTTGACTTATGCTAATACAGAGTGCAGCATGAACGTGGCTTCCTCAGAGAGGTCCTCCTGGGTCTCAGTGACTAAACTAAGATCACTTCCCCTATCACCAGCATGTATTTCCTGACGTGACCCTTACTGCTATCATAACATAATATTGTTATTTGTGTAACAAGTTCAGCATCCATCTCCTGCATCCCTCCACCAAGACCCTGAGAGGAGAGAGTGGTATTTGGTTTACTTACCCAGTGCTGGAGCTTTGAACCCAGACAGAGCCTGGCCCATAGTAGATGTTCAGGATCTATTTGTCGAATTTATTTGTAGTCAATTTTTGAAGATTTTATTTATTTATTTGACACAGACAGAGAGCACAAGCAGGGGGAGCAGCAGGGAGAGGGAGAAGCAGACTCCCGCCAAGCAAGGAGCCTGATGCGGGACTCGATCCCAGGACCCTGGGGTCATAACCTGAGCTGCAGGCACACACTTAACCTTTGAGCCACCCAGGCGTCCCTCTCACTCACACAACTCTTGATGTCATAGCGGCGTGAGGGGCAGCCCAAGATGGCCTCAAGGAAGCAAGGAAGTTTGACAAGGAGCGTGATTAAAGGTGAAAAAGCATCTGCATGTTTCATTTTCTTCAAGAGCACCTAATGCACTCTAGCAACTGCTCAGCCGGGAGGGATGTCCAGGGCATGATGTAGTTCACTGAGGGGCCTGGGAACAGCGGAGAGAGAGGCCCAGCGGCATGCTTGGAATTGCTCAGAGACCCAGGGGGAAATTCATGCAGCCTCACCAAGACCGAGATGCAGTCACCAGAAGAGAGTCCTGCCTTACGGGACTCCGCGCCAAGTGCAGGTTGGCGTCTGGGCCCTGACGTTAGCATACGGATTCACTCCTTTGGCTTTGCTGGACCATCACCGACATACAACAAACCGCTGGTACTTCCAGAGTCCGGTTCCTCGCGTCCTCTCCAGCCTTCGGGATGGGCAGCCTCCCTCATACAGCCGTTCGGGTGGGTTTGTAGTGGGAGCTGGTTGTCCTGTCGTTTTGCATTTCCCTGGGGGCTGCTGCTTGTTGACAATCTTTCCTGTTGCTTCTTTGGCCTCTGTGTATCTTTTATGAAGAATCTGTTCAAAGCTCTTGCCGGTGTTTTTATTGGGTGGCTTTCCACGTTTTCAGTGCGTGGGGGGGCACCTGGGTGGCTCAGTCCGTTACCCTGCTCGGCGGGGAGTCTGCCTCTCCCCTTCCTCTGCCTGCTGCTCTCCCTGCTTGGGCTCTCTTGCTCTCTGTCAAATAAATAAAATATTTAAAAATAACAAATAAAATTTTTAAAAAGAGTCTGGTGACTCTGATGATTAACCCTGGGGATAATAGATAATAGTTGATCCCCTGCTGTATGACCTCTATATCTGAAGGGGAATAAATGAGTGTGCCTACCTTGGAGGGTAGTGTTGAGTGTTAAGTACTTTAGACAGGTCAAGTCAGGGGCACCTGGGTGGCTCAGTTGGTTAAATGACCGACTCTTGATTTCCACTCAGGTCACGATTGCAGGGTCATGAAATTGAGCCCCAAGGTGGGCTCCACGCTCAGCTGGAAGTTGGCTTGAGATTCTCTCTCTCTCCCTCTGCCCCTCCCCCTCTTATAAATAAATAAGAAAAAGGACAGGTATGGGGCGCCTGGGTGGTTCAGTGGGTAAAAGCCTCTGCCTTCGGCTCAGGTCATGATCTCAGGGTCCTGGGATTGAGCCCCACATCAGGCTCCCTGCTCAGCAGGCTCCCTGCTCAGCGGGAAGTCGACTTATTCCTTTCCCTCTGTCCCTCCCCACCCCTCTCCCCCCTCCCAGCTCTTGTGCTCACTCTCTCTCTCTCCCTCTCTCTCCTCAAATAAGTAAATAAAATCTTTGAAAAAAATAAAATAAATAAAGGGCCCTAGCCCCATGGAGGTCAGGACAGGCCTCAGGGCGGATGATGGGCAAGCTGAGGCCTGAAGGGGCGGAGGCATCAACAGGTGATACTAGTTTCCCACGCTTCCGTAATAAACTACAACAAAGCGGTGGCTTGAAACAGAAATGGATTCTCTCACAGTCCTGGGAGCTAGAAGTCTACAGTCAAGATGTCAGCAGGGTCACGCTCTCTCTGAAGATGCCAGGGGAGAAGAGAGACTGCTTCCCTGCCTCTTTCCTAGCATCTGGCCGTAACTGGCATCTTTGTTTTATGGGTGACTAACCCCAGACTCTGCCTGCATGGTTCCTTGGCCTACTTCCTGGTGTCTGTGCCTGTCTGTCTGTCTTCTCTGCTTACAGGAACACGGGTCCCTAGCCTTCTTGGATCCAGGGCCCACCCTAATCCAATATGACCTCAGGTTTCTGGGGTTAGGACTTCAACATATCTTTCTGGGAGACACAATATAGCCCCAAGGCAGGCTGTCCTGGGACAATACTGGGATTTGGGATCTGAAGTTAGCAGCAGACAAGTTTGGGGCAACCCAGGTGGGGGGCGTCCTTGGGGTGGGGGTGGCTGGCCACTGGTTTGCTTAAGAGGATGGGCCATTGCAGGAGGGGGAGGAGGGGAGAGGAAGGGAAGAAGGAGTAGAAAGAGGAGGGTTAGCCCAGATGGAGATACAGAGCGGGCCCTGAACAGCTCCCGGGGGCCAACTGGGATTCAGGCAGAGGTTGTCCAGGGAAGGAGGGACCCAGGGGACCAAGCGCATCTGGGATGTCATGTGTCTGGACGTGTGCTGTGGTTGTATTTCCTGCACTGTCCAATCCAGGAGCTGCTGGCCACACCGGGCTGGGGAGCACCTGAAATGTGGCCAGTCCAAATTGAGACGTGCTATGGGTGTGAAATACACACAAAGCAGCTTTTGCAGACGGTGCCAAAAAAGGTAAAATAGCTCGATAATCATTTTTTATACTTAGTACATGCTGAAATGATAATATTTTGCGTATATGGAGTTAAATAAAAAGTACTGTTAAATATAATTTTCGGGGCGCCTTGGTGGCTCAGTTGGTTAAGTATTTGCCTTCAGCTCCGGTCGTGATCCTGGGGTTCTGGGATCAAGCCCTGTGTCACGCCCTTGCTCAGCAGGAAGCCTGCTTCTCCCTCTGCCTGCTGCTCCCCCTGCATGTGCTCACTCGCTCTATCAAATAAATAAACAAAATCTTTTAAAAAACAAATAAACAAACACTTAATTTTACCTAAACAAATCTGGTTTAGTGGGTGGAGCGCGCAACTCTCGACCTCGGGTTGTGAGTTGAAGCCCCACATTGATTGTATAGGTTAGTTAAAATAAAGGGGGCGCCTGGTTGGCTCAGTGGGTTAAAGCCTCTGCCTTTGGCTCTGGTCCTGATCTCAGGGTCCTGGGATTGAGACCCATATCGGGTCTCTGCTCCATGGGGAACCTGCTCCCCCCCTACCCCGCCTCTCTGCCTACTTGTGATCTCTGTCAAATAAATAAAATTTTAAAAAATAAATAAAATCAAAATTAATTTTATCTGCTTTTTAAACTTTTTTTTAAAAAGATTTTATTCATTTATTTGAGAGAGAGAGCACATGAGCAGGGGGAGAGGGAGAAGGAGAAGCAGACTCCCCGCTGAGCAGGGAGCCCAATGTGGGGCTCGATCCCAGGACCCTGGGATCATGACCCAAGGTGAAAGCAGACACTTAACTGACTGAGCCACCCAGGTGCCCCTAAATTTATTTTTTATTGAGATATAATCAACATGTAACTTTGTATTAGTTTCAAGTGTGCAACATGATTTGATATTTATATATATTGCTAAATGATTGGCACATTAAGTTTACTTTATATCCTTTACCTCACATAGTTACAAACTGTTTTTCTTATGAGAACTTTTTTTTAATATATAAGATTTTATTTATTTATTTGAGAGAACGCGAGCCAGAGAGCATGAGCAGGGGCAGAGGCAGAGGCAGAGGGAGAGGGAAAAGCAGGCTCCCCGATGAGCAGGGAGCCAGATGTGGGACTTGATCCTAGAACCTGGGATCACGACCTGAGCAGAAAGCAGATGCTTAACCATCTGAGCCACCCAAGCACCCCAGATTTTACTTATTTTTTTTATTTTTTTAATTTTTAAAAATATTTTATTTATTTATTTGACAGAAATCACAAGTAGGCAGAGAGGTAGGCAGAGGGCGCGGGGAAGCAGGCTCCCCGCTGAGCAGAGAGCCTGATGTGGGGCTCCATCCCAGGACCCTGAGATCATGACCTGAGCTGAAGCCAGAAGCTTAACCCCCGGCCACCCAGGTGCCCCTATTTTTTTTTTTTTTTAAATAAACTCTGCACCCAACCAGGGTCTCAAACTCACAACCGTAAGATCAAGAGCTGCACTTTCCACTGAGTGAGCCAGGCACCCCTAAGATCTTTTTATTTTATTTTATTTATTTTAAAGTTGTATTTATTTAAGTTACAGCTACACCCAGTGTGGGGCCTGAACTCATGACCACGAGATCAGGAATCCCAAGCTCCACCTGCTGAGCCAGTCAGGTGCCCCACGTCTGGCCTTGTTCGGATTCCACCTGTGAAAGCCTGCACAGTATTTGCATTTCTCTGTCTGACTTAATTCACTCAGCATAATGCCCTCAAGGTCTACCCACATTGTTGTGAATGGTAGGATTTCCTTCCTTTTTTTTTTTTTTAATTTTATTTATTTATTGGACAGAGAGAGAGAGTGAGCGAGCAAGAGCATAGGCAGAGTGAGTAGCAGGTAGTGGGAGAGGCAGAGGGAGAAGCAGCCTCCCCACTGAGCAGGGAGCCCGACGCAGGGCTCGATCCCAGGACCGGACCCCAGGAACATGACCTGAGCTGAAGTCAGACGCTTAACGACAGAGCCACCCAGGCATCCCAGATTTCCTCCCTTTTTTAAGGCTGAGTAATAGTCCACTATGTGGATAGACACCACGTGTTCCTCCTCTAGCTACTAATGGACAGTTTGAGGGTTTCGGGGGGCTGACTGTTGTAGACGATGCTGCACGAACACGGGACAGCAGGCATCTCTAGGAAATCCTGTCTCCATTTCCTTCGGGTAAATACGCAGACGTGGGATTGCTGAATCCTATGGTAGCTCTCTTCTTAATTTTTGGAGGATCCTCAGTACTGTTTCCCACAGTGGCCGCACCAGCATACACTCCCATTAATGGTGCCCTGGGGATGCCTTTCCTATGTTACTACACTTACCATCTTTTTCATAGTAGCCATCCTGAACGGGTATGAGTTGACATCTCCTAGTGCTTTTGATTTGCCTTTTCCTGGTGACTGATGATGTTACGCACCCTTTCATGCAGCTCTTGGCTAGTTGTATGTCTTCTTTGGAAAACTGTCTATTGAGATCCTCTGCCCGTTTTGTAATTAGATTGTATTTTTCTTTTCTTTTCTTTTTTTTTTAAAGATTTTATTTATTTATTTGACAGAGATCACAGGTAGGTAGAGAGGCAGGCAGAGAGAGAGAGAGAGAAGCAGGCTCCCCGCTGAGCAGAGAGCCCGATGTGGGACTCGATCACAGGATCCTGAGATCATGACCTGAGCCGAAGGCAGCAGCTTAACCCACTGAGCCACCCAGGCGCCCCCCAGATTGTATTTTTCTAACAGGGCTACTAGAATTTCAAATATTATAGTAACGTTATGTATCTACTGAACACCACCGCTCTAGGTTTTTGTTTTTGTTGTTGTTGTTGTTGTTGTTCAGTGTGTAGAAACTGTTCATAAGCATAACTTGAGAGGGGCACATGGGTGGCTCAGTCGGTTAAGCACCCGACTCTTGATTTCTGCTCAAGTCATGATCTCAGGGTTATGAGATCAAGGACCGCCGCAGGCTCCAGACCGGACCTGGAGCCTGCTTGGGATTGTCTCTCCCTCGGCCCTCTGCCCCTCCCTGTTCCTCTCTGAAAGCATAAAAAATAAATAACTTGATAAATAGGTTATTTCAGCTGTTGGATGGATTAGAGGCGTCAGAGGAGGCGGCCGGCTGCTAGTGATGGGGGCCAGACTGGCAGGGGAGTGGAGATAAGAATGCCAAACATTGGGAAACCCATTAAGCGTCTGCCTTCGGCTCTGGTCACGATCGCAGGGTCCTGGGATCAAGCCCCACATGTGGCTCCCGGCGATGGTAGGTCTGCTTGTCTCCCTCTCCCTCTGCCCCTCTCCCCACAAACATGCACAGCCTCTCTCGGTCTCTCTAATAAATACATAAAATAAAATCGAAAAAAAAACAAAAGCAAAAAGTCATGTCATGAGCAGCAACAATTCACACTGAAGTTGTGGCTGGTGTGAGCCTGGCCCTGTTCTTTGCGTTCTGCATATTCCTTTCCTCCTTCTCCCAAACCCTAGGAATTAGGCACTGTTATTAAGCCCATTTGGCAGATGAGGAAACTGAGGTCTAGGGAGGCAGGGTCACCTGTCCAAGAGGTCTGACTGCCGCGTCTGCCTCGGTGACGAAGACTATTGTGCTGCTTCAGGAGTGTGAGGACAGCTGGGGACAGACAGACAGACTCTGGTAAAGGAAGCAAGGGAGGCTGAGGGGTGGGGGAGGGGCGAGGGTATGGGAGGAAAAGCCAGTGGGGATGAAATGCAGGATCAGAGGGATCCTGAGGGACAGAGGATCAGGTAGGGGCACATCAAACCTGGGGAGCCTGGGGGACATTCCAAGGGGGACACAGGTGGAGGCTGGACCCCGGGCTGGGGCCAGAGACCCCAGTGGTACTCATTGGGAAGGGGGAATAAAGGGCAAGGAATCCAGGTTCCCATCGTATCTCCTGGGGAACCAGCTTGACCACAGAGGGGGTGATCAGCCACCAGACCAAACAGGAGGGGGTCACCTATGGACCCCACAAACCAACTGCTCCTTGCAAAAAGTTCTTCTTTCCATTCCATATGTTATTTGCTGCACTTACTGCATTGTTGAGCACCTACTGTGTACATGCAGGCCACGGGCTGAGCATTGAGAAGCCAGCAGTTACCAAGATGGACAGAGTCCCTGGGCCTCGTGGTGGTGGTGTAGGGACAGAGGTAATAAATTTATATATATAAATATATATATATATATATATATATATATATATATAAATTTGGTGCTCCAAATTTATATATAAATTTGGTCAATGTTTGTATCCCCCTCTAAAATGCATATATTGAAACCCTAACCCCCAATGTGAGGGTATGAGGAGATGGGGCTTCTGGGAGATGATCAGGTATTAGATGGGCTCATGAGGGTAGAGAATCCATGATGGGGTTAATGCCAAGAGGAAGAAGACAGGAGCTCTCTTTCTCTCTCTCTCTCTCTCTCTCTCTCTCTCTCTGCCTCCCTCAGTCAGCATACAGCAGAGAAAGGGCATGTGAGGACATAACCAGGAGCAGGGCCCTCACGAAGATCTCGGCCATCCTGGCACCCTGATCTTATGCTTCCGCCCTCCAGGATCATGAGAAAGAAATGTTCATTGTTTCAGCCACCCAGTGCACAGTATTTACAGAGCAGCCTGAGCTGACTCAATCAGGTTTTGGTAACTGTTCTGGGGCCAGGGGGGCTGGGGGGGGGGGCGTGGAGAGGAAGTCAGGGAAGAGGAAAGGAGTCCAAAGGTGGGAGTGGGGTGGATTTTGAGCACTGTCAGCCTGAGGGGATGACGTTTGAATAATTTGCCGATGGAGGTCCAGAAGGAGGCAGCCATGCAGCGATCTCAAAGATGGGAGGGCTAGGCGGGCAGGGGGAACTGTCCGAGCAAAGGTCCTGGGGTGAGATTGCACATGTTGGGTTTGAGAAAGGAGGCAGGTGTGGCTGAAGGGAGGTGCAGTGAGGTGAGAGTGGAGGGAAAGTCAGGGAAGTGACTGTCTTTTTGCAGCCTCTGTACATCCCACAGCCTCATCCTTCAGCTGCCTGAGGACAGTGCCCTCAGGGTGGCCACTAGAGGCCACCCTCTCTGCTATTCAGAGGATCAAAACACTATCATCCACCTCTGAGGTTTTGCTTGGTTTCCTCTGACTGCCTCAAATGCCATGCTTTACACAGATGAGCTCAGCTCCTCCTACTAACATTCCTGAGTCACATGCATTGAAAAATTTTACAGCTCTATTGAGTTATAACTGACACACAATAAATCCCACACATTTCACGTGTAGGATCTGATGAGTTTCCACATCTTGTAACCCAAAGTTATATTCTAAGTCCCTTTTGTCCCTCCCTCTAGCCTCTCCCCACCCCACCCCCAGATACCCCGAAACTGATCTGCTTCCTGTTCCTAGAGATGAGGCTGCATTTTCTGGAGTTTTAGGTACAGGGGACCAGAGAGTCTACACTCGTTCTTTTTATCTGGCTTCTCTTCCTCCGCAGAATTATCACGAAGATTCCTGTGTGGTTGTATTTGAGCCCTTTTTGCTACTGAGGGAACTGAGACTCAGAGAGGCGTGGCTTGGGGGTGTGAGGAGGGGGAGGTGTCGCTCAGGTTTGGCCCTAGAGCGACGCGGGTCCCAGGGGCGCAGGCCACCGAGGGGCGCCCCGGCGGGTGGGCCGCGGGCAGGTGCACACAGGCACGGAGCCGCCCCGGGGCGGGCCTTTCCCAGCTCGCCGTCGGGGGCGGGGCCGGGGCGGGGCCGAGGCGGGGCCTCGCGGCTCTGGGGCCTCCGATAAGGGCCTGCAGGGGGGCTCGGGCGTGCCTGGGCGCTGCGATAGGGCGGCCGGGCGTGCTCGCGGGGCGCCGCGGGGAGGCGCCGCGGCCGAAGGTCCCGGCGCGGCCACCCGGAACCGGGGCCGGCGACCCAGGCTGGGGCCGGGCCGGGCGGGGCGGGGCGTCCGGCCGTGTCGCGCCCGCCTGGCTCCCGGGGCCAGGGCCGCTAAAATGGCGGCGGCGGCGGTGACAGCGTCCCGCGCCGGGCGCGGGGGCCCGGTCGCCGCGTCGGGGGCCGACTAGCGCCTTCCCGGGCGCCGCGGCCCGGCCCCCTGGGCGCTCGCTCGCGGCCCCCACCCGGGCGCTCGGTCCGCCCTCCCCGTGCGCCCATGAACTCCGTGTCGCCGGCCGCCGCGCAGTACCGGAGCGGGAGCCCGGAGGACGCGCGCCGCCCCGAGGGCCGCAGGCCGCGGGGCCCCCGGGTTCCGGACCCCAACGGCCTGAGGCCCTCTGGAGCCAGCGGTCCCGCTCTTGGCTCGCCCGCGGCCGCCCCTGGGGAGCCGGACGAAGTGGACAAGTTTAAGGCGAAGTTCCTGACGGCCTGGAACAACGTGAAGTACGGTGAGGAGGGGGCGGGCCCGGGGCTTGGTTTCGGAGATAGGAGCTGGCCTAGGGTTCCGGCAGGCCGGGGGCTTAGAGGCCGGTGGGCGTCGAGGGGTGGCGGACCCTGGCCTGCCGAGTATTCTACCATTTACTCTCCTCCTGTGAGTCACCTGTAGGTCCCCCGCCCTGCCCCGGGCCGACCTGCCGCAGGTCCAAAAGGGAATGTGTTTTCAAGTCTATGCCATTCCCGTGTGACCTTGGGCAAGGTTTTTTCCTCTACTGCGCCTTAATTTTCCCCCTCTGTAAAACGAATACAAGAAGCTAACTGCTTTATTCATCCTGAATTGATGGCAAACACTTATGTGGTGGTTACCAGGGTCCCTGCCTCCGTCGGAGGGAAATGTCGGAGGGAAATATGGCACGGCTTGCCCCGTGCCAGCCCTGAGCTGGGACCTGGGAGACCGAGAGGTGGGGTGAGGGAGGGGGGTGGATGGAAGCATGACTGCCGTCATACCTGTCACGTTACATGTCTGTCAAGCCAGTGCTTCATCTGGCTCGTGCTGCCCCACGTTTCCCCAGGTTGGGCAGTCAAAAGCAGAACCAGCTTTAGCAAGATCTCCAGCGTCCACCTCTGCGGCCGCCGCTACCGCTTCGAGGGCGAGGGTGAGCTGGGGACCACAGGCCAGGCTCGAGGGAGACCTGGTGTTCCAGGTGGCCGCTGACAAGCCTGCGTCTTGTAGGTGACATCCAGCGTTTCCAGCGGGACTTCGTGTCCCGCCTGTGGCTCACGTACCGCCGGGACTTCCCTCCCCTCGCTGGAGGCTGCCTGACCTCGGACTGCGGCTGGGGCTGCATGCTGCGCAGTGGGCAGATGATGCTGGCCCAGGGCCTGCTGCTGCATTTCCTGCCCAGAGGTGAGTGCCGGAAGGGAGGGCGCCCAGCAGTCTCGTGCCAGGCACACAGGGCAGCAGGGTCAGAACTGTTTGTAGACTAAGCTTAAAGGTTTGTGAGATGGTGTGCCGAGTAGGTTTCTTGGGGGAGCGAGAGTTGATACAATAAGGTTCTGGATTGGGAAAATTGCTGGTAAAGCTGTGGCGGCAGGAGCATTAGAATTGTACAGAAAGCATGAGTAAATGGGAACGGTGCCCGCCCCCGACGCCCACCCCACCAGCACCCTTTGATTCTGTACTCCATCCCCACCAGACTGGACCTGGGCTGAGGGCTCAGGCCCGGGACCCTCTGAGCCATCAGGGCTGGCCTCTCCCAACCGTTACCGTGGGCCTGCACGCTGGGTGCCCCCGCGCTGGGCCCATGGCACCCCCGAGCTGGAGCAGGAGCGGCGGCACCGGCAGATTGTGTCCTGGTTCGCCGACCACCCCCAGGCCCCCTTTGGCCTGCACCGGCTGGTGGAGCTTGGGCAGAGCTCAGGCAAGAAGGCGGGGGACTGGTATGGGCCGTCTCTGGTGGCACACATACTCAGGTGAGGGCCGTTGTAGGGAACAGGGGAACCACTGGGTTCCGACAGGCACTCAGGCCATCCCTGTCACCCGCCAGGAAGGCTGTGGAGAGCTGCTCGGAGGTCACCCGTCTGGTGGTGTATGTTTCTCAGGACTGCACAGGTAAGAGACTGGAAACCAAGGTCCCAGAGTTGTCACCCAGAGCTGATCACTACCTACCTTCCTGGGGCAGAGGAAGCCTGGGAAAGGATTTGAGACCCACACAGGGGAGGTGGGAGGTGCTTAGGATCCCCCACGGTCTCTGGAACCAGGATAGGAAACATTAGGGGCTTCTTGGCAAGTGGAGAAGAGAAGATATAAGGGCTTCCCTCTCTCGGGTCCAATTTACTCTTACCCTGTAAACAATTGTAACACATACAAAAGTTTGCTCTCTGTCACAAGGGATTGTAGTGAGGATTGAGTTGATAATACAAGTTAAACTCTTAGAGCAGGGCTTGTCACACAGTTAGTGTTAGCTAAATATTATTATTATTATTATTGTTCCCCACTCTCTTCCAAATCAGTTTTTTGGTTTTGTTTTGTTTTTTTTTGGTTTTTTTTTTTTTTTTTTTTTTTTTTTTAAGATTTTATTTGTTAGGGTGCCTGGGTGGCTCAATGGGTTAAGCCTCTGCCTTTGGCTCAGGTCATGATCTCAGGGTCCTGGGATCAAGCCCCGCATCAGGCTTTCTGCTAAGAGGGAGCCTGCTTCCCCGTCTCTCTCTGCCTACTTGTGATCTTTCTCTGTCAAATAAGTAAAATCTTCAAAAAAAAAATTTTTTTTGTTTATTTGATAGAGAAAGAAAGAGAGTACAAGCAGGGAGAGTGGCAGGCAGAGGGAAAGGCAGAAGCAGAACTTCCTGCTGAGCAGGGAGCCCAACTTGGGACTCAATCCCAGGACTCTGGGATCATGACCTAAGTCAAAGGCAGAGGCTTAACCAACTGAGCCACCCAGCCGCCCCTCCTTCAAATCAGTTTAGATAGGGTCTTCATTAATAGGAGCCTTAATGGTGTCAGAGAATCTACAAAACCTATATAAATCTTTATATAAAATTATAGACATTTAGACATGTAAACAATATTTGATTTTCACAGATGACCAGTATCTTAGTCCATTTGGGCTGCTGTACCAAAAATGCCACAGACAGGATAGCTTATAAATAATAGGAACTTATTTCTCATTGTTCTGGGGGCTGGGAAGTCCCAGATCAAGGCACCAGCAGATTCAGTGTCTGGTGGGGATCCACTTCCCAGTTCATTTTGCCGCCTTCTCACATGATGGAAGGGGCAGGTAGCTCTCTGGGGTCCTTTTTATACAGGTACTAATTCCACTCATGAGGATTCTATCTTCATGACCCAGTCCCCTCCCAAAGGCCCCACCTCTTAATACCATCACTTTGGGGATTAAGATTTCAGCATCTGAGTGTTGGGGGGACATAAGCATTCAGGCCATAGCAGCTCTGTTTCCAGAAGGGGTTGAATCCCCTTTTCTGGAGGCCTGGAGGGGGCTTACTTAGCAGTGAGGGAAGAGGTACCCAGAGCTCCCATTTCCATATTGGCAAAGTCACGTGCTGAGTAAGTAAATACTAACCAGGCCCTGGAACTGGGGAGGTGCTCTGGGCTGCGGGGAAGGCTCTCTGCCTCCCCCTGGTTTTATGTTCTTAGGGCCTCAGTTGTCCTCTGTAAAATGGAGATGTCCACACTGCCACGAGGCCCTGGATTCATAGGGGGTGGGGGTGGGGCACCCGAAACACTTCCTTCTCCGCTGATGACAGGAGTGGCACCCTGCGAGATGGCACAGGCATGGGGAGGGCCACTCTCCAAGGCCTGAAGGGTGGGTAGGAACATGACCTGCTGCATCATCTCCCCAGTGTACAAGGCAGATGTGGCACGCCTGGTGGCCAGGCCGGACCCCACGGCTGAATGGAAGTCCGTGGTCATCTTGGTGCCGGTGCGGCTGGGCGGCGAGACTCTCAACCCCGTGTACGTGCCCTGTGTGAAGGTGGGTGCCGTCAAGTTCCACTAAGCCTCCCCTGGGGACCGCGCCAGCTTCTGTAGCTTGGGTCAGGTGTTTCTGCTGCCTTCATCTGTCCGCTTGCTCAGTAGTCAGGGAGCACCCAGTATGGGCCAAACACCGTCCCAGCGGCTGCGTTTCAGAGGGGAAGAGGCAAACGTTCGTGCCCTCTGGGATTAGACATTCTACTGGAGGACCGACAGACAATGGGGGCCTGAAACCAAACTGACAGCTGTGGCGTTATGCCTTAGGTGCTAGAGGAATGAAAACTAACACTGGGAGGGGCAGAGGGGGGTGGCTGCAGCCTAGGAAAGCCCCTCTCCAGCCAAGGCAGATGAGGAGCCAGGGCGCTCCAGGCGAAAGGGATGGCAAAGCTGGAAAAACCCTGGGTTGTTTTCACTCAGAATAAAGGCCAAAGTTCTCCCTACAGCCTGCAAGGCTTTGTACCATGCCCATGCCTTGACCTCATCTGCCCCCACTCTCCTTCCCACTTCTCTCCGCCCCCACCACACGAACCTCCTCACCTTTATCAGAATACACTGGCCTCAGGGCCTTTGCACTCACCGTTCCAGCTGTTTGAAGTGCTCTTTCCCCAGAGATGCACTCCTAACTCCCTCTTACCTCCTTTGGATCTTTACTGCAATGTCACCTCAGGCCTTTCTGACTCCCTTACTTAAAACTGCAAAGCCCTTTTCCCTTCTTTATTCTTCTCCCAGTGTTATTGCCTACAGACACATGGCAAAACTTGTCTTTATTCCGCGTTCATCTCCTACACTGGAGTATCAGCTCCTCAAGAGGGGGCTGGGTTTGCACACATTGGGGGTTTGCCAAGTGCTTCTCTAGGGCCTGACAGCACCTGCCCAGAGCGTACTCCTCTGCCCACTTTTCTCCCTGCAGGAGCTCCTGCGTTCCGAGCTGTGCCTGGGCATCATGGGGGGCAAGCCACGGCATTCACTGTACTTCATTGGCTACCAGGGTAAGCCCACCCCATTGCAACCCCCGCACCTCCCCCTTCCTCAGTCCCCCTCATGCCTCCACCCTTGCAGATGACTTCCTGCTCTACCTGGACCCCCACTACTGCCAGCCCACCGTGGATGTCACTCAGGCTGACTTCCCCCTGGAGGTGAGCCGGGTGGGATCCCCAGGGTGGGGCTGGGGAAGGTGGAGGGGGCTGCGGCCCTGAGCTTCCCTCCTTCCCTCCAGTCCTTCCACTGCACCTCACCCCGAAAAATGGCCTTCGCCAAGATGGACCCAAGCTGTACAGTGGGGTTCTATGCTGGAGACCAGAAGGAGTTTGAGACGCTCTGCTCAGAGCTGACCAGGGTGAGCCAGGAGTGGTGGAGGGCGGAGGGCAAGGGGCAGTGAGGGGGGAGAAGAGGAACAGAGACACCTCGAGTCCCGCAGACCTGGGGAATCAAGATTGTTATCCTGCCCACAAGCTACAAAAGACCAGTTAGGACTGATTGGACCAAAACAAGGGCAGGAGATGAAAAGTTGGGGACATTATTGCTTGAAGGACAGCTGCATCCATGAGCTCAACCAGTAGAAACTGTCCCATCAGGGCTTTACCCTTAAGAGTGGCAAGGGGCACCCACCCCCCTGTTCAGCGGAAAGGGAGCCCTGCTTTCCCAGAGTTGCAGCAAAAATCCTAGGGCTGCTGCTCATTGGTCAGTCTGGATCACGTGCCTGTCGTGGTGGTCCGGGAATGGGAGGCACTGATTGGCTAGCCTGGGTCACTGCCCTGGAGGAATGAGTCAAGCTCAGGAAGCACCTGGTAAATGCACCCATTAGGATAATTACACCTATAGAACAGATATAGTTTAGGGCTAAACCACGCTCTCCCTCCTCCCGCCAGGTCCTCAGCTCCTCCTCAGCCACCGAGCGCTACCCCATGTTCACGCTGGCTGAGGGCCACGCTCAGGATCACAGCTTGGATGACCTCTGCTCCCAGCTCTCCCAGCCAACACTGCGGCTCCCACGCACAGGGCGGCTCCTCAAGGCCAAACGCCCGAGCTCGGAGGACTTCGTGTTTTTATAACGGGTGGGGTTGGGGGAGATGAGCACTATTTATTTTTTTATTTATGTCATGCTGGGTGTGGGAGCTTGAAACCTGGAGGTGATGGGTCTTCCCCTTCTCACCCCCTTGACAAGTGCAGCTGAGACCAGTCCAGGAAACCTCGGAACTGGGGGCCCTCCAGGCAGGGGCAGTCCGCCTGCCTCTGGCCAGCTGGGCCCTCCGCCCAGGGCAGGGAGGGAGGGCTCCCAGACACCCACTCAGGGCCTGACTCTAGTACTGTAGTTTGCACTGGACCACCCGTGCCCCTCGCTGGTCCCAAAGCCCCTACCCTGCTGAGGTCTAGGGGTGGTGGGGGGAACTGTGGCCACTGGGGGCTAATAAAGCCGTTTAACTTGACTGTGGCTGTGGCTCGCCCAGCATTTGAGGGACGGGGTCCAAGGTGTATGTCAAGGGGAGATGGCGCGGGAAGCTTGTTAGCTAGGCCTCCGCTTCCAGATCTGTGAGATAGCAAGACTTCTCTGCCCACGGGCCAACACATGGTCCACACAGTCTGTGAGGAAGATGCATCCAGGAGCTGACTGGAAGGGAGGGAGGGACCCCAGGGCCTCTGGCTGCTTCCTGGAGCTCAAGGGCGGCTCTTGGGACCCTGGGGCTTCCTCCGTTGCCGGCCCAGCTGGCGGAAGTGCAGCCGTTTGGGGTTGAGCCCAAAGGCCTGCAGTCTCTGGCGGCTAAACTCCCGCCCCCCGAGTGTCACAGTGGGGCCCAGGAGACGCGCCTTCTTGCTCCTCCTCCGCCTCTGGGGGACTGGCTTCTGCGTATGTGACATGGGGCCTGCTTCTTCCTGTGCTGGGGGGCTCCCGGGCTGGGCCTGCTTCCCGCTAGCCCCATCAGGTGCCAGCAGCTGTCCCTGCGGGCCGTCTTTGTCTCTCTGTGGCTTTCCTGTGGCTTCTGAAAGTGTCTCCATCCTGAGAAGAAAAGTGGGGGCTCAGCCCAAGCTGGTCACGATTAGGCCAATTCCTGAGTACAGATCCCCCATTTTACAGATGAGGAAAGGAGAGGCTCACAGAGGCAAGGCGCCAAATCAGGGGCCTCTCTGGGGTTCAAACCCAAGTCTGACACCAAAACTGGGCCTTTCCTCTTGAACTCTAAGGCTCGATGGTACTGCTGATCACTGTGGCATTTTGAGCCTGGGCCTGTACTAAGCTGTTCATGGAAAGCAGCTTTAAATCAGCTCTGGGAGGTTCTATCAGCCCTGCTTTATAGATCAGGAAATAATGGGGCACAATAATATTAACTACTAATACCCTTACGGTATTTCCTATGTTCTAGGCACTTTACATGAATGAATTCACTTAATCCTCAAAAACCCAACAAGAAACGAGCCATCTTTACTCCCTACCTGCATTTTTTTTTTTTTTTTTTTTTTAGATTTTTTTTTTTTTGGTCAGAGAGAGGGAGAGCGAGCGAGCACAGGCAGACAAAATGGCAGGCAGAGGCAGAGGGAGAAGCAGGCTCCCTGCCGAGCAAGGAGCCCGATGTGGGACTTGATCCCAGGACGCTGGGATCATGACCTGAGCCGAAGGCAGCTGCTTAACCAACTGAGCCACCCAGGCGTCCCTCCTTACCTGCGTTTTTAAAATAAGGAAACAGGCCCAGAAAGGGCAAAGGCCTTGCCCAAGGCCACACAGCTGTGGCTGGCCAGGATCTGAACCCAGGGATCGAGAAAGGAAGCCCCATTCCCGGGGCCACACAACAAATGGCTGACAGAGCGCGCGGCAAGCCCAGGCCCAGCAGGCAAGGGATACTCACTCCTCTGGGCAAAGTGACTTGAAGATCTGCCTCTTTTTCCATAAGTTCTGGGCCTTCTGGCTGTACGCCCGCTTGTCCTGCAGTTCCTCCTGCTCTGACCTGTGCCGTCAGCAGACATGCCTGTCGTGGGGAGCTCTGGGAGGTGCCCCCACCTGCTTGGCCCTCCCCTGGCCCACCTGGCCCGGCCCTGTCACCTGTACATGCAGGTTTTCTTCAGGGAGCACCACCGATTCAGCTCCTTGTCATCGGCAGCGAGGATCTGCACAGGAAGGGAGCAAAGGGGCCCGCATGTGAGCCCCAGGTTGGGGGGGGGCCAGGTCACTCACAGCTTTGGCCACCTCACTAGTCAAAGGCGGGTCATGCTACTCCCACTCGGCAGGGACCATAGCAGGAGAGGACTGATTGCTGTGGGGGCCACTAGAAGGTTTTGGCAGCAGGGATCAAATGGGGAAACTGAGGCTCAGCCAGGAGATCATTGCCTGAGTCACGTGATCGGGAAGTGACTGATTTCAGATTCCAGTTTGGGCCCGGGGTGCCTGTGCCTCACTCGGGCACCGTGGTCCCAGTAACCTCAGGACAGGCAGGGGCTCCTCGCCGATGACCGTGTGTGCCAATGACAGGTGAGGCCTCACCACAGAAACTACCGACGCTGCCGGGAAGACTGAGCAAGCGCAACAGTCCTGAGCTGCATAAACGTGGGCTTGGCTGGCCGTGACGGGTGAGGCCCCCACAACCCCCACGGCTAAGGGGCCAGCGGTGCTGCAAGAGCCACACACACACACCTCGGCTCCATAGCCAGGGTTGGGCGGGGGGGGCTGTTATTAGCCCATTTTACAGTCAGGGAAACGGAGGCACAGCATTCTAGGTCATAGTTGGTGAGTGGCCACAGCCAGATTTGAACCCGGGCATCTGTTTCCAGAGCCCACCCAGTCCTAACGGCCACCCAACCACCAATATTTGGTAAGAGATTTAAAAGTAATATTTATAGCGTGTCCTGTGGGCCTCAGAGACAGCCAAGGCAGGTCATGTTATCTGTATGGGTGTCTTCCGCAGAAGGAACGGGGGTCGCAGCATCTGCTGGCTGCACACGGCCCCTTGCCCGCAAGGCGCACCCCCACCCCCCAAGCAGCACCACTGTGGGGTCCCACCTCCTCGGTGCTCAGCCCAAAGTCGCAGGGAACCACGGTGCGGTACTTAAAGCGACAGGGCAGGTCGTCAATGATGTCCTCGTAATCCAGCCGGTAATACTCGTCCAGGTACTCCTCGAACGTCTTGTCGCCTGTGCAGGGAGGGACCCAGGCTGCTGGGGTGTGCCGGGCCCCGCAGAGCCCCTGCCCGCCCCCACCCCCAGCCCGGGCCTCACCAGGCTCAAACACTGGCTTCTCCTGCCCCACAGCTGCAGCGAAGGGGGACTTCCGCTTCTTCTTGCCCGTCTGGGGGGCCTCACGCGGCTTCTTCCGCGGCTGGCTGGGGTCGTAGTCTGCATCCATCTGCAGAGATGCAAAGGTCAGGCCAGCCCACACTTGGGGGGGGTGGGCTCACCCCTCGGGGTCCCCCCGCTCTGCCCATGGCACCTACATTGAAGTCGGGGTCCTCACAGTGCAGCTCCTGGTCCCAAGCTCCAGCCTGCTCAGTCCCAGCCCATGTGTCCCAGTTCCAGTCATCTGAGGACACAGAGGTAGGGGGTCAGGGTGGAACTCTGGACTTCAGATACAGCAGCTCCCCCAGGCTGGTACCCCCGGTGACCTCACCTTCAAGCCCTTCCTCTTCCTCAAACTGCGGCTTCTCCTGCTCCACGGTGCCATAGTACTCGTCCCCAAAACATCTCTGCAGGGTCAGGGCCAAGAGGCTCAGCAAGGCCCACTCCGCCAGACCACCTCTCTCACACCTTACATGGCTCCCGGCATCCCCCAGACCTCACTGCTGACGTGAGAGGAGGCTGGTGTGTCTAGGCCCCTCTGTGCCCCAGTACCCGCCCCTGCTGCTCCAAAGAGCCGTGGTTCTTCCCCTTCAACAGGCCTTTGCCCCCACAGTACCCCCTGCCTGGGGCACCCCTCCCTCCTTGGCTGCCAAGCTGTGGCTCAGACTTCAGCTGCCCGCCTTGACCCACTCACCACCACGCCCGACAGTTGACTGGGGACTCCTCTCAGACCGTACCTCCCCCGAAAGTCCCCGTCACCACTCTGATCGCTGGGGGTTGTAACTGTACAGTTAAGGGTCGGCCATCAGACCCGGAGCTCTGGGATGGCAGGGGCCGCTCCGTGACCACAAGGCTATGTCATTTATTAAGCACCTACTGTATGCCCATTTCTGGGCTGCAACTCACTGCATTCTCACAAGCACCCCAAGAGACAGAAACGATCTCCATTTCACTGAGAAACTAAAGCCTGTGCAGGCTTGGTCTCCTCCCCTCACCTCTGGGCTTTGTCAGGGGTCTCTTTGGGGCTCCCAGGGTCCCCACTGCTCCCCCTATACAGCCCTATCGCCTGTTTCTGTGGCCTGATGCTATGTCCCTTCAAACCCTACAAATTTCAAGGAAACACAACTACTCCCTGTCCCTTGAGCGTTACCAATTTTTATGCATGTTTCTCCCAAGCTATCCTGAGGTAGACAGTATGGCTGAACCCACTTTACAGACAAGGACACACGCAGAGACATCAAGCCACTTCTCTGAGGCCACACAGCCTGGATACACGCACGGACTGCACGGCCTTGTCCCAGGCAGCACTGCATGCACGGCTGGGTGGGGTCCAGGGGTCGCACCTGCATGAGCTGGTCATGGCGGGCGGGGTCAAAGTCGTCCTCGAGGTCCCGCTCCTCAAACCCCAGGGTTTCGTTGCCTGTGACCTGCCGCAGCCTCTCCAGCTTGGCCAGAATCTCTTTCCTTTTCAGGTTCTTCAGCTGCTTGAGCTCTTCCTGCTTCTTCGCTTTCTCCTGCGGGTGGCAGGCCAGGGGAGAGTGGGAGCGAGGGCTCCCCCTGCACAGTGCGCCGCCCTCCCCTGCCTGGCACCCCCCCACTCACCCTCCTCTTCCGCTCCCGCGTCTCCTCTCTCTTCTCCTTCCTGCGCTCATCCTTGCGGCGCACGGAGGACGCAATGCTTCGAGGGTAGGTCTTGACCTGTGGGCAGCACGGGAGCCCAGAAGGGCCACAGGGATGATTCTGGGCTCTCCCGGCCTGGGTCCCCAAAGCCCGGGTCCTCCCCAGCCCCCAGCCCCGCACCAAGGCCGAGTCCGGCTCCTCGAAGCGGAAGTTGTACTTGTGCTCAAAGTCCTCCTGCTTCTTCAGAAACAGCTCCCCCTCGTCTGAGGAATCGTCCACGGCTAGCTGGACGGGGAGGCCTGGGCCCCTGAGGGACAAAAATGAGGCAGGGCTGGGGGGTCAGCCGAGCCCCCATACCCCTGTGTACTCCCATATTAATGCATGGAACCCGCACAAGAGCCCTACTTTTGGGGCACCCCCATTTGACAGTTAGGGAAACTGAGGCGCAGAGTCCAGGGACAGGGCCACGTAGCCCCAGAGCCCACATGCCGCAGCTCGTCCTCACAGGACAGTAACTCTGCCACCATCTGTGTGAAGAAGTAAACATCTGGTGCCCTTTGCCTTTGGGCTGGCAGGGCTCCAGGCTCCTAGGGGACATGGCTGCTCACCCTTCCTCCTCTTCTGCCTCCTCTTCCTCTTCCTCGTCTTCCTCCTCCTCGTAGCGTTTATTGAGGATATAATCTCGCAGGAACCGCTCTCCTTCATCCAGCTCTGGGTTGCTCCAATATTCCTTGAGGTGGGTCTGGGGGGGAGGGGGCAGTGGACAGGACCCAGGTCAGGGACTTGTGGGCAGGGAAGGAGGGTGGGCTCGGCTCCATGTGGACTTAAGTAACTAAAACGTCACAGCCCGTCTGTGAAGAAGGGGGGGACAATCGCCATCTTACAGAAGTAGAAACTGGCGCCCAGAGCGGGGCACACCGCAGTCTTCACGTGATGGGCTCTTGGCTACTCCCTCAAGGACTGGTTTCCAGAAAAAGCCTGGGGACGGACCAGACAGGAGAACTCACCAGTTCCTTCAGGGTGTCAGGGTTGTCAATCTCCTTCTGCCCCTTCAGCCACTCCACATAGTCTGCATCCTCCTGGGCCTGAGGGGACGCCAGCTCTGAGGGCCTGGGGACCCCTGCCCGCCGCCAAGCCCCAGCCAGCCAGGCCCAGCTCCCACCTTCTCCTCTTTGGTTTGAGCACGTTTCTGTAGCAACCCGGAGCCACCTTCCCCGGCACTGTCCTCATCGTCGCTGTCCTCCACGAATGCCCGGAAGCTGCCCATGTGAGAGAAAACGCCTCAGGAGACACAGCCCTGCCCACAGGCCCGAGATGAACCCTGTTTACTAAGTCCTGGGCTCCCCTCAACAAGCTCAGAGCAGCACTGTGACACAGAGGGTATTGTCAACCCCATTTAACAGATGGGGAAACTGAGGCACAGAAAGACTAAGTGACATGCCCAAGGGCACACAGCCATGAAGTAACAGGGCTGGATTTGAACCCAGGCTGGGCCTGTCCAATCCCAGAGCCTCGAGTCCGATCCACCTGGCCATTGAGCAGGCCCAGGCTCACCTTTCCTTGAGCTGTTTCTGTTCCTCTACGTAACTCTGCGACGTGAGCTGCTGCAGAGAGAGCGACAGTGGGCCTCAGGCCCAGCCCCAGGCCCCTCAGCCCCCAGCCAGGCCCTCCACCCCACCTACCGGGAATCTCCGGTCGGAGCTCTCTGCGTCTGAATTTTCCTCGTCGACATATTTGCTGGGCAAGGACAAACAAGGGCTTCAGCGCAGACTCCCCACGGCCCGTCGGTCCCCCGGGGTGGGGAGCTCTTACGAGCAGCCAGTGGAGGGCAGGGCGGTGCAGGTGGATCACGGACCCTCCCGTTCTCTGAGAGCCCCTCAATCCTGGTGAGTCACCACCAGCTTCTTCCCACCTCTTCCAAGACCCCCATGCGTCAGCCTGCCCTGGGAAGGCTCGGGGGAGGGATGGGCAGGGAAGTCAGGATCTCTCCTCACCCTTCTTTCTCCAAGATAACCTTCCTTTCATAGTCCTTCAGGTACATAGGACGCATCTTCTTTTGCTTCTTTTCAGCTTCCTCAGCCTCCTCGCTCTCCGAGGACGATACTGCTGGGTTGCCAGAAGACACCTGCTATCACCTACAACCCCCTTCCTTCCCCAGGTGGAGAATTCCCACAGGGCGGGGCTGGGGTCCAATCACGATTTCAAATGTCACACTTAAAACCACTCGGTAGTAGCTGACTGTGCTCACTCAGTAACTCGTGCTTTGACCAGGGCTGAGCACACAGTCATTATTAACGAGTAATAATGTAAAACACTCCGCTAAGCACTTATGGCATAGAATGGAGAACATACACAGTATGATGGTTCATTAAATAGTCACACAAACCAGTAAGGCAACGAGGAACCTGGGCCCTAGGGAGGAGCAGCCCCAGACCTGTTTTCTGATAGAAGGTGGCATCCTTCTGATAAATGCGGGGGTCCTTCTTCTTCAACAAGGAGAGAGTTGTGTAAAAGTCACGATCTTGCTGGGGGTCAAATTCCTAAGGCATGAGAAGGATCAGGGCTAGACTTCAGAAGGGAGACGGATGAGGGCCCTTGTGGAGGCTGGGGGCACTAAGTGACAAGGGCAGGTGGGCTGAGAGGGTGTGGAAATTAGGGTGGAGCCAGGAGTAAGAAGTGATCCAGTTGGATAGAGGCAGGCTGGGGGCTGGAGGGTGGGCAAGAGGGGCAGTGGGAAGATGTGAAACAGGTGGCAGAGGACGAGGGGCCCTCAATGGGGGTGGACTGGGAGGGGCCACACAGAGGTACAGGATCTGAGCTAGAGTAAGGGGTAAGGGCTGGATACTTCCTGGGAACAAAGGATTGAGGTGGGGGCCGGTGAGCAGAGAGGACATAGGTGGGACAGCAAGCAGGGGCTGGGCGGCACAGGGAGGCCCCCAAAAGACCAGGCCTGATGTGAGAAGCTGAGTACCCCATGTGGCAGAAGGATGCCTCACTTCAGGGGCTGAGTCGGACCCTGACAAATGGTTAAACTCTTGGGAATGAAAGAGGGGACACAGCGGTCGCACCTCACACATCGGGATGGGGAGGTGGATGGTGGGCGGAGAGGGGAGGTAGGAGGGCATGCCACCCCCGGGGATGGAGAGCCCGCTGTGTGTCCTTCAAGGGATTAGGAAAAGGAAGATGGAAACTCCCGTAGGGTGAAATAGGGTTGTGGGTTAGCCGCCCTCTGTGTATCAGGGTTGGGAAGCGGTGGGGGGGGGGGGGGACTTGGATGCTTCCCGAATGTACGGCACCGGGGTGAGAATGCTCACCACGCGCTCGTCGCTAGAGTCAGACTCGGAGCTGGAGTCGCCGCCACTGTCCCGGTCCCCGTAGCGATCTTTAACTGCGGGGCACAGACGGGAACCCCCCCAGATCAGCGTGGAGGACCAGATGAGCCCCCACTTCCCGACGACCCGGCACGCGCCGCCGCCCCCCGCGCATGCGCCCCGCACTCACGCCGCTGCAGCTCCTCGCGCTCCCGGTAGCGGCCGTACCGCGCGGCAAACGCCGCGTTGACCCGCAGAGGCGACGACCCTCGCGGTTCCGGCATGGCGGCTCTGCGGCCCACTGCGCATGCGTGCAGCGAGTGGGTCCCCCCCCCCAACCCCCCGGAAGGCGGGGCTACTCCCGGCCCCCGCGAGCCTGAGAGGAGGCGGAGCCTCGCGGGCCGCGCCTAATCCTGTCCGCAAGCTTTCCGGGATCCCTTACGCGGTGCGACCACAATCCCCGCCCGTGGGTCACGCCTCTTCGAGTCAGACTCCAGCCACCGCCCACTCCCCCCCACCCCCGCCCGCCCGGGGCTCCCGGCACCCAGCTGACATCTGGGGGCCCTTTCTCCATTCGCGGTTTCCTGCCTCCCTTCCGTTCCGACAGCGTAAACCGCTGCCCCACCCAGCTCACTCACCTCTCGCACCCTGGGAATTACCACTCTCACCCCTCCCCCAAAGCATCCACGACCTGGGACCCCTCTTTCGACCCCCTACAAACATGCTGGACGCGCGGCTCTCCATCGCTTCAAAAATCAGAAGCCACCAGCTCTGATCATGCACAAGTCTTAATTTAATGGGTAAAAACATTAAGTTATCACACAATTTTTTTCCACAAAGCTTAATAAATAGAATCTCTTTTTTTAAACGCTGTACAAGAGACTGGAAAACAAGCTTCCAACAAAATATGAACGAACTCATACTACCCTTTGATTCGAAACTCTCCCCCCTCCCACCCCATGCCTGAAAGCAGTGTGCACACTTTGAGGTCTCTCTCTGGGTACAAGCCAGCCAAGGTCGCCAGGTTCCAGGAGCCCTGGAAGCGATGACCTCACTCTGGGGCTGGGGCTTTAAACGCTCTGCTCTTGGGCGTCTGCAGCCCCAGCAATCTGAGGCACAGAGAAAACGGAACCGTTTAGATGGCTGTTGTCGGCAAGAGCCCTTCTCTGCCCAGCACGTCAAAAGGGGTGAGAAAAACAAACGAGAAATGTCCCTCAAACACACACACCCCGCAAATCAACACCAACAAGCCACAAACGGGTGCCCCTCCCCTTTTGACAGTGGGCAGAAATGAGGGATGAAAGTGTTTCTTTCCTCCTCTCTTGATGCAGAACCCCGCTGGGTCCTGTTGCAGGAGTGGGTGGCCCTGGGTCACAGCAGCACCACCGTGTGCCCCTGCAGGATGTCCATGAGATCCTGGGCCCCTAGCCCCTGCGCCAGCTCCAGGGGTGTGAGGCCCCTGGCGTCCCTGTGATGGAGATCAGACTCCATAGCCAGGAAGCTGACCACAGCCGTGTGGCCCTCTCGCACCGCCAGGTGTATGGGTAGCGCCCCAGTGCCATCAGGCGCGTTGACATCAGCACCATGCTCTACCAAGACCTTCAGGGTGTCCAGGAATCCAGTGCGCGCGGCGTCATGGGCTGGAGTAGTGCCGGTGGCGTCCTGAACATTGGGGCTGGCACCTTGCTTGAGGAGCTCCAAAGCAATGGTGGGGCTGCCGAACATCATGACCTGTGTGGGGGCCAAGGATAAGGGGTCTCAAGGGAGAGGTTCCAGGAAAAGGGGGTCACTGAAGAGAGGGGTCACTCAAACATAGGGAACACTAGAGATCTTCCAAAGAATCAGGAAACCCCAGATAACACAAGCTCTCAGACAGCTGTTGGATACCCCCAGAGAAATACATCTCCTGGGAAGAGGGACCCCTCCCCAAGAAACTGGTCATCCCCTAAGGACAAGATAATCCTCTAGGGAGTAGCCTGGGTGGAAACTTTCAAGGAACTTAAAACCCTCCCCAAAAAAGCAGAGAAGAGACATGCCCCATCCCATAAAGGAGATCGTTAAGAAATATGGCCCCCACCCCAGGAAATCAGCCTCATAGAATGAAAACTGCCCCCTAAGTACTTGACAGAGGACTGAAGGGAAAGGAAGTGCCCAGGGAATTTGAAACCCCTTCTCTAATTAACAGCTCCTCCCATATAGTGAGGATGCTTCAGAGGGTACTTGGGCCCCTTAAGAAATGGGGTTCCCCTGTAAAATGCCCCCCCCCCGAGAATAAGGACGCTCAAGCAATGTGTAACTGTGCCCCCATTAGGACTTTCCTTAATATACCAGAAATCCGGGGAACCAACAAACCCAGGAATGGAGATCTCCCCAATAACTGGATTCCTCTCAGAGAACCCTCCATTAAATGGGGACCCCCTGGAAACACGAATCCTCCTTTCCTGTAATTGGAAGGTCCAAGAAACTAGAGCCACCCCTATGAAACCAGGATCCAAAGAAGCTGAACTCATATCATGGAATAATAATCTCCCCAGGGAAACTGAATCCCCCGCATCCAGAGAATAAGAAATCCTCCAGAGAAGATGGAAAGTCCTCCCCTCCCCCAACCTAACCCCATCCATCCACCACCCACCCACGGAAAAGGGAGCAACATCGGCCCAGGAAAAAAGGACGGGACCCCCCAGTCCACCACCACCGCGACCAGGAAACGTAAGGGAAAGGGTCTGGGGTCCCAGCCCCGCCCTCACTCCGAGCTGGCCGGGCCTCACCTGCAGCGCCGTCTTGCCGAAGCGGTTCAGGGCGTCGGGATGCACGAGCTCGCGGTGCAGAAGGCGGCGCACCTCCTGCACGTCGCCCCGGGCCGCCGCCCCGGTTAGCCGGTCGCCGGCGCGGACCTCCTCCAGCAGCATGTCGACACTGGCAGCCTGCAAAGCCCCCGCCCCACCCCGGCGCCGTCAGTGCGGGGAAAGCCACGGAAACCCGCCCGAAGATCCGCTCCGAGGCGCACCTGGCCCGCGCGAGGCTCCCAGCTCAGCTCGCCCGTCGGCTCTCCGGCGCGACCCCCGCCCTCCCGGCGGGCTCCTCCCCGCTCGGCCAGCGGGTCGCCGGGGGCTGAGAGCCCGGCCCAACCCTCCGCCGCCCGCACCGCCCGGCCGGGCGCCCGCCCCTTGGGGGCCGGGTCTCCCCCCAACTCACCCTCCCTCCTCCGCGACGTCTGTTCTGAGGCGGTGTCGAAGCCGCTGCCAAGCTGGCCGTCAGGGGGCGGTGCCGGCACGCCGGAGGCCCCGCCCCGAACGCTGCGGATTTGTTTTCTTACGAACTCGCTACACTGTAGCCCAGCGGCTTTGCCCGGCGCGCGACCCGCCGGCGCCCCGCCCACGCAGCCAGCGCAGCCAATGGTCGCGCGTCGCCGGGGGAGTTTTACGCTCCGGCATGGGCGGTACCGCTCCTGATTGGCCGAGCCGCGGCGACCGGTGGGCCGCCGGCAATGGCGGGGTTTTCGGTTTTTCAAACTCGCCAGGCGGGCGGGAAAGGGAGCCGGTTTAACTGACCCGCGGGGGAAAGGTCAGGGGCAGGGTAGCGCGGGCAGTCCAGTCTGGAGTTTCACCATTCAGTCACGCGATAAGCACTTATTAGCCCTTAGTCTGTGCAGAGAGCTTTATTTCACTCATTCGCCCACTGTGTGCTGGAACCCGTCCCGCGCTGGGGAGCGCACGTTCGGGCAACTACATAATTTTAGGTAGCGTTAGGCACCGTCAAGAAAATAAAACGGGGAAATGGAGTGGGTGAGAAGGAATCACGGTCGGGCTCAGATTGGACCAAACCTGGCACAGCAAATGAATGCCATGGCAGAGACAAAATTTCACGCTGCCAGCTGCAGCCGTCACGTGGACGAGCCTGGAAGGCGAGAGTCGAGGTCGCAGGCGGCGCTTACAGACGTCTGCATTCAGACTTTTACTGAGCACCCTCTCTGCACTAGGCGCACCAACTGGAGAGCGAGCCGGCCAGTTGGTCCCCGCTGCAGGACCCCCCCCCCCCATTTAGGTCGGGAGGAGACAGTAATGTGATCTTTGCAGGGTGGTAAACGCAATGGAGGTGATAAAACAGATAAGTGATAGTCTCTTGGGAAAGGAAGGCCGTTGAAACAGGTCTGGGAGGGCCTCCCCGAGGAGGTGACGTTTGCGATCTGAAGGTGAGGGAAGGAGCCCTGTGAATATCTGGGGGCGGGGGAGGTACATGGCAGGTGAAGGGCATTACTGTTGCAATGGCAGAGGTGGGAGCACACCTGCCATGCACGGGAAGCTTGAGGCCTATGGGCGGAGAGTGGGAGGGGGTGAAGACAGGTTAACCAGAAGGACGGGGAGCGCAGATAAGGATTGTGGACCGCACTGAGCACTTACGTTTTATTTTTCACGAGGGAACCCTGGGAGGGTTATGAACGCCACAATCTGGCTTAGAAGAGGCGCCCTCTGGCTGCTACAAGGGAAATTGATGCTGGCGGAACAAGGCTGGAGCCGGGGCCCAAGGAGCTGGGGGGAAACTGCACTGTCCCCAGACGTGCCGCCCCTGGGCCTGAGGAAGGGATCTGCGTTGCCCACTCCCATCCCAGCCCTTCAGCGGGTGTTCCTGGCATTCCCAGTCCCCAGCCAAGAATATACGCAGCAGCTAGATTCATTTTGTTTTTTAATACCATCCTAAAACTCTGGGTGGGCCAGCATGGCCTCCGGGCTCAGCAGCTGTGAAGGAGGGGTCCCGACACCCCTAAGGCAGGTCACTCCAAGAAGGCACTCATGAGGGGGTATTCAAGACCCTCCTCTATTTCTTCATATAAAATTGGAGGAGGGAGGAGCCAGGAGGCAAAAGGAGGTAGGGAGACTGTTCCTCCCAGCCTATGGGTGGAGGGAAAGGCAGGGAGGAAGCCAGGTGCTGGGTGCTGGGAGCAAGAAACTGCTAAGTCTGGGGCCTTCCCTTGTATACACCCCCTATCTTCCTCCCTCTCAAGTCTACAATCCCAGCCTGGGGAGAGGGAGGGCCCCATGTCCAAGTCCGCACCTCTTCTCTCTCCTAGCTGGTCCGAAGTTGATAATCTGCAGGGAAACAATAAGCAGGGACCATCTCCAACTGGGGAAAGGGAACAGAGGGAAAGCACCCCTTCTGCCTTTATTCCCCACCCCAGTGCTCATGATCAACCCATGGGTACGCAACAAGGCTAAGAAAAGGGTTCAACCCAGGGAAGGTAACCATAGCAACAAGCTTGTCTCCAGGTACAGATGGGGGTGCTGTGTGTCCAAACCCTATCAGTACTCTAGAACTGGCAACTGCCCCCATTTTAAAGATGGGCAAGATGAGGCCAGGTCTGTTGAATTGTGGTGACCCTCTGACCCAAGTATGGCCAAAGCCCTGAGACCACCCATTGGATCTCCTTGACCCAGCATCCTAGGGAGCCGAGCTGCCTTACCACCACTTTGGGTGATGTAGCGAACCCATGGCAGGGCCTGGTAACCGCTTTTCTCAATGATCTTCATGTACCGAACCTGAAAGGGGATGAAACAAGGCCCAGGCTGTGCAGGGAGCCTGGCTGTGGTGAGGGAACTAAATGTAACACAGCTAGGGGAGAATGTGGTGACATGGTCTATGAGTGGTGACATGGGCTAGAGCAAAGGTGTGGCACGGGCAGCGGCGGGAGGGGAGCAGGGAGGCAGTCCAGGACACTGGGAAAGAGATGGCACAGTGTAAGGGAATAGATGCAGGGTGGTTTTGGGGGGACGAGATGGTGCAGGCCAGGGAACAGATGTGACCTGAGCCAAGGCATAGGAGAATGGGGAACCCACTGAGGCCAAGGAGGGAAGATACCTGCTCACACTCACCTGGATTCCAGAGACGGTGAAATAGGGGATCTCAAACTTGACCCCAATAGGGGGCCGACCCTCTACCTCCTCCTTCTCCACGCTGGGGAGGCCAAAGTGGGCACGCATCAGGTACTCCTTGCCCCCCTGAGGGCACATGGGGGCATCAGACACACCAAGAAGCCTCCCTCTGCCCAGACCATCCTCCCGGCGGCCCCCAGAGTAGGCTCTGCTCTTTGTCCATTTCAGACCAGAAAGTGAAGCTTTCTGGCCAAGGTACAGCTGAAGCTTCTAACTATAAAGCCTGGTCAGAGGGCTTCTGATGACCCCCCCGCCCACTTTCCAGGCCCTAATGGATCCTCCCACCCCCATCCCATTCACAGGGACAGACCAAACCCTCCAGCAGCCCAAGGATGAGGGTAACAGGATCCTGTCTATTTCACAGATAGGCAAACAGAGCCTCCGTGAAGGGAAGTAGGTTTCCTAAGACTGTCTAGCTGAGAAGGCAAGGGAGAACTTGAACCCAGGGCTGGTTTCCTCAAGACCTGGGAGGCGGGGAGTTTAACCACCACGCTGGCCTGGTTTCCAGCTTTACGATCCTTAAAGGATAACCATGTGCATACACACAAGGCTCGCTATTTGTTCTCTGGCTTGCTTGCAAGCTGCAAGGGCAGGTCCCTCAGATCCCACACCCATCCCAGTACTCACCGGGAAAGACTTAATACTCCAAATAACGACATTCTTTTCCGGCACGTACTTGGCACTGCCTACACTGGTCTTGAACTTCGGGGAGTCGGCGTCACTGGGCACGGGCACGGATATCTCCACACCATTGGCCACCGACTGCTTCTTAAACTGCCCCTTGGCCTGTCAGAGGAGAGGGTGTGGGGTGTGAAGAATTCACTCCTGCATCCCGCAAATATTCAAGCCCTTTCCCCGCACGACCTCAGGGAGAGCCTCTGCAGTCCTGAAGTGGGAACAATCAGCTTGCCCGTTTTACAGATGAAAAATGGAGATGGGGGAAGCTAAGGCATTTGCTTGGAGATGCACGGCCAACACGTGGCAAGCTGGGGGGGGGGGTCACACCCACAGAGGACTCCAGAGGATCTGTTGTTAGTGCCTTCTTTTTGTAAAGTGTCCAACTCTTTTGCCTGGTCCAAAATGCAAATGATGCCCATCACAGAGGATTTTTCACTTGAGAGCTGGCATTTAATGAGCCCCTAGCACATGCTGGGCCCCAAGCCAACCACTTGGTCCTCTCGCTAATTCCCTAAAGTAGGATCCATCCCTGAGGTCCATTTTACAGATGAGGAGAATGAGGCACTCTGTCCGAGTGAATTAGCTGGTACTTGACAGAGCAGGTACTTGCATCAGGCTCGGGCTGGCAACGATCGCATGTCTCACAAGTCATTGAATAAGTTATGTCACCCGTATCTGACACGTGACACGGGACAGACTTTGAACACAGGGATTTTAAGTGTTCTGTGTACAGTAGCTAGCATTATGATTACTACCACTATTGATCAATTTGGGGAGGGATGTTTGGGAGGTGGCATCAGGGGCAGAGGACCTCGAAGTAAACCAGAGGGCATATTCTTTCCGGGAAGCATCAGCACTGATGGCCCCTTCCCCTTTTTGAGGGGTGTCAAGACCCTCCCAGGTGACCATTCATTCACACTGCAGCTTCCCTGACACCCTGAGACCAGGGAACAAAGTGAAATTGAAAAACAGAGACTCTTGGGACGCCTGGGTGGCTCAGATGGTTGGACGACTGCCTTCGGCTCAGGTCATGATCCCGGAGTCCCGGGATCGAGTCTCACATCGGGCTCCCAGCTCCACGGGGAGTCTGCTTCTCCCTCTGACCTTCTCCTCGCTCATGCTCTCTCTCACTGTCTGTCTCTCAAATAAATAAATAAAATCTTTAAAAAAATAAAAAAAGAAAAAGAAAAACAGAGACTCTTAAGCCAGGCAGACCCAAGTTCAAGGTAGGTTACTGCCTCCTCTTTCCTAGGTAGGGGACATTGGCACCCCTCTGAACCTCAGCTTCCCCATTTGTAAAAGAGGGCTGACTCTAAACTGTGGAGAAGCTCTTGTTTGGGACCCTGGGAGCTGTTCACGGCAACAAGAACTAGAGTGGCCAAGAACTGGAAAAAAAAACACACAAGAGAAGGAACAGAAAAAATCCCCAGGGTGGGATACTCAACAGCTATAGAAAGGGAGGCACGAAACTACAGCTTCTGGGACTCGTGTTCAAATCAAGCTTATGCAAACAAAGCTAGTCGGTCCACTGATAGGATCAGAAACCTGCAGAACAAAATATTTATGGTTAAAAATGTAGGCAGTAGGGCGTGTGGCTGGCTTAGTTGGTGGAACATGAAACTCTTGATCTTCGGATTGTGAGTTTGAGTCCCAGAATGGGCATGGAGACCACTTAAAAGTCAGTCTTAAAATAAAAATTAAAATTTTCTAAATCTTTAAAAAAATGTGGGTGCCAGGGGTGCCTGGGTGGCTCAGTGGGTTAGGCCTCTGCCTTCGGCTCAGGTCATGATCTCAGGGTTCTGGGATCGAGTCCCGCATCGGGCTCTCTGCTCAGCAGGGAGCCTGCTTCCCCGCTCTCTGCCTGTCTCTCTGCCTACTTGTGATCTCTCTCTCTCTGTCAAATAAATAAATAAAATCTTTAAAAAAAAAAGTGGGTGCCAAAATTATATACATACATATACACATATATATATACACTGAGGACTTTCTTTAAAACATGTAAGTATTATATATATATATATATATATATATTCACTAGGAAAGTAAATAAAACATGTCAGTTGGTGTTAAGTCATAGGGGAAAAATAGAGCAAAGAGGGAGGTGGGGAATGATAGGGGGTGGCAACTTTATTTTATTTTTTAAAGATTTCATTTATTTGAGAGACAGTGACTGAGAAACAGCATGAGCTGGCAGGGGAGGGAAGCAGACTCCCCACTGAGCATGGAGCCGGACATGGGGCTCGATCCCAAGACCCTGGGATCATAACCTGAGCCAAAGGCAGACACTTAACCTACTGAAGCACCCAGGTGCCCCATGGGGGTTGCAATTTTATTTATTTTATTTATTTTTTTTAAAGATTTTATTTATTTGGGACGCCTGGGTGGCTCAGTTGGTTAAGCAGCTGCCTTCGGCTCAGGTCATGATCCCAGTGTCCTGGGATCGAGTCCCACATCAGGCTCCTTGCTTGGCAGAGAGCCTGCTTCTCCCTCTGCCTCTGCCTGCCTCTCTGTCTGCCTGTGCTCGCTCGCTCTCTCTCCCTCTGTCTCTGACAAATAAAAGATTTTATTTATTTATTTGACAGAGAGAAATCACAAGTAGGCAGAGAGGCAGGCAGAGAGAGAGAAGGAAGCAGGCTCCCTGCTGAGCAGAGAGCCCGATGCGGGACTTGATCCCAGGACCCTGAGATCATGACCTGAGCCGAAGGCAGCAGCTTAACCCACTGAGCCACCCAGGCGCCCCGGGGATTGCAATTTTAAATAGGGAAATCAGGAAAGGCCTTTAAGGAGGTGGCATTTAGCAAAAAAAAATTGAAGGAGATGAGGGAAGGAGCCATATGGATATCTAGGGCAGAGAAGGAGTACGATCCAAAGGGAACAGCCAGTACAAAGGCCCTGAGGTATGACCTTGCTTGGTGTGAATAAAGAGAAAGCTGATATAGCTGGAATGGAGAGAGGGAGGGAGACAGTGGAGGGAGGTAAAGCTGGGGAGGTGACAGGGCAGACTGTCATAGGACCTTGTGGGATGCCAGGACTTTGGCTTTTACTCTCAGTGAAGTGGGAACCATGAAAGGTTGTAGGAAGAAGAGAGATACAGTCAGACTGAAGCACTCACAGGTGCCCTCTAAGGGAACAGACAGCGGGGGGCCAAGACAAGAGCTGGGAGACCAGGGCAGATGCAGTGGAGGGAGTATTAAGTGGGGCCGATTAGAGACCTATTTTGCCCAGGATTTGCTGATGGTTTGTCTGTCTGCCCATCTGGCCTGAAAACTTCTTGAGGACACCCTATTTTTATCTCTTCCCTCTTGTCCCTTAGACCCCTCACAAAGTAGAGGCTCCATTAAAATCATAATATGGGAGCGCCTGGGTGGCTCAGTGGGTTGAGGCCTCTGCCTTCAGCTCGGGTCATGATCTCAGGGTCCTGGGATGGAGCCCCGCATGAGCTCTCTGCTCAGCAGGGAGCCTGCTTCCCTTCCTTTCTCTGCCTGCCTCTCTGCCTACCTGTGATCTCTGTCTGTCAAATAAATAAATAAAATCTTAAAAATAAATAAATAAATAAAATCATAATATGTATAGCGAATACTCTGTCCATCATTTACACATTACTGAGAACCTACTACATGTCTGACCCTGGGGAAAAGAAATCCACACCAGGAAGAAGTAGACGTGACAGGCAGCAGAGCAGAGACCAGAGTGGGTGGGAGAGGGTGTGGGCCGAAGCTGTGGGCATGGCTGCTGGAACAGCAGCCCAGGCAGAAGGAAGAGCCAATACAAAGCCCCTACAGGGAACTGTGCCTGACATGTTTGAGAATCAGCCAGGAGACCAGCATGGCTGGAGGGAAGCGAGGAGCCAGGAGATGGGAGAGATGGGGTTAGGCTGGTGATTTCGGGGTTCGGGGGGGCAGACCATGCACTTTGAAGAATTGTTCCCCTGAGCTTACCTTGACCATGATCTCCACGCGGCTGTGGGAGAACTTCTCAATGACGGACTCAATCCAGATCAATGGCTTGACCTGCAGACAGCAGAAAAGGGAGTTCTTGGAGGTTCTAGGGCCCTTTCTCACCCCTATAATGGGGCTTTCCCCTGCTTCACCTGGGTGCTGAGGCGGTAGGACATGAGCTCAAAGTCGCCATCAGGTGGGATGAAGGAGATGGTGCGGTCATTGTCAAAGCGAGAGAGCCGCACGCACTGGTGGAATTTCACGTCCTCCAGCTCCACGGACTTGTTCTTGCTCCCTGAAACTCAGAGCCAAGCGGGCGGGCAGGTGACCCTGGAGGCCTGGCCCAGAGACCCTACCCCAGATCGTTACCCCCGTTTCCTTCCCTACCACTTGCCATTACCTGCCATTTTACAGGTAAGGAAACTGAGGCCCAGAGAGGGTGAGTAACTTGCTTGGGGTAACCCAGCTGGCCAGAAGCAGGAGGGGCAGAGCTAGAATCTGAACCCATGGAATCTGGCTCTTGCTGTCAGGTTTTTAAATAGGATACTATTCCGACCTCCTACTCCCACTGGAATGTCAGCTCCACAAGGACAGCGATTTGTCTTTTTCAGCCTTGTACTTGAGCCAGACACCCAATAATGAAGCACTGTTTGCGACAATGAGCCAGCAGCGCAGCACTGGCCATGACCAGCAGAGGGCACTCGAGTGCTTATTTGAGAACTGGCTGCATTTCTCTGGGTCCCCAGATAGGATGGGGTCCTCTCCCTCCCGTTTCCCCTCCTCCAGAAGCTTACGGCCAGTGAGCTCAAAGAGCACTCGGTCGTTGAGGCCAAGCCGCAGCTCTGGCATTCCCGACAGAAACACCTTGAGCTTGATGGTGCCCACGATCTCGCTCAGCAGGACGCTGCCGTTAGCATTGACCTGAGGATGCACAAATGGGGGTCAACAAGCACAGGGGCTCCTCTGCTGCCTCCAGGCTGCGGAAGGAGTGGGGGAGAAGAGGGGGCTCACCAGCAGGTTGACAGACTCAATGACATCAATGAAGACCTCATTCTTCTTGTACTTGATGCCCTCAGAGCGCCAGGACACAGCATTGGTGACAGTGGGTGGCACCCGAGATTTGCCGGTCTCCAGCTTGTTGCCCTGCTGCGTGATGTACCTGTCAGGAGGCCGGGATGATGACTAGCTGGACCCAGGGATGCTTCCCAGACCGTCCCGGACTTCCTTCCATGAGGGGGTCTCCCCGTGGCTGTCCCCATGGCCCACTCACTCCTGTAGGATCTTGCTGTCCGTGGTCTGTGGGAAGCCAAAGTCCATGAGTTCATCCAGCAGCTCATAGACGATGACAAAGTTGTCACGGATGCTCTCCTCCTCCAGCTCCTTGAAGTACTCAGAGAACACCTGGGGGTGCAGGGAAACAGACACGAGCAGAGGTATGGCTGGGGCCTCATTCATCCAGCCAGCAACCCAACAGGCAACTATTAAGTGCCTACTGTATAGGAGCACTGGGACATTAAGAATTCGGGGACTCCATGAGCATTAGGGGTTTGGGAACCCCAAGTTCAGAGCCTCTGGGAAGTGGTTGGTATAACCACAGCAGGAACCTATCAGTCATCTGACATTCAAAAAACCCTCCATCCCTCATTTTGTCCCAGCCCCCCTGGCCTTCTTTCTGATCTCACCTGGCAGTCTTTGCATATGTTCTCCCCTCTGCCTGGGACATTCTTCTCACAGTGGGCTTCTTGTCATTTGGGACTGAGCTCAAATGTCATCTCTTCAGTGAAGCCACGACCATCCCCCCCGCCCCCACCTTGAGTGTCCAGGTGAGACTAGCATCCCAGTCTCCAGTTCTCATAATGTCCTGTTGCACCTCCTTCGTGCCCTTTGACTCCTTGGGACAGGCAGGGACTGTGCCTCTCTTATGCACAGCTGTGTCCCCTCTTTGCCTAGCAGGGGACAGATCAATACACATTCCTTGTTTGTTGAAAAGTATTTCCTGGGTGCTTTCTCAGTCATTGAGAATGTCCTTTCCCACCCCCAATTATTATATGACTCTATAAGCAGTACTAATGCTAACAATACCAAACTGTTATTGAGCACTTACTGTATACTAGGCACTGTTTTAGGCACCCATAAATATGAATTTGACTAATGTTGTCCAACAACCCCAAGGTAGGACTTGTTGCAACTCCCAGTTTAGAGACAGTGAGAGAAATGACTTGCTCAAGTTCACATGGCCAGGGAGCAAGAAGGGTGGTGGGGTGGGCACCTGGGATTGGAACCCAGTTTTTTCTGGCTCAGATCTGAGCAGTGCACTGTCTTAGAAACCTCCTTGGTCCTTGCCCTACAGGGAGAGAGACGATGCCCTTGCAGCTAATGAGAACACAGAGATGGGGCTTTGACGGAGGTCAGGGAAAGCTTCCTAGGAGAAATGGATCCGGAAAGAGAAGGGCAAATCGAGTGGACGGACAGACCAGCTGGCCAATGGGAAGGCAGAACCTACCTCCACCGTCTTGTAGAGGAAGGAGTACACGAGGGAGGCGTTGGCGTTCTTCAGTGTGGTGGCCACCACTGTGGGCAGCAAAGTTAAGGAAAAGGTGCCATTTTGGACGTCTCAAATGGAGCACGGATCCTAAAATCTTACCTGTCCATCCCTCCCCAACCCGAACCGCTGATGTGCTGTGCAACTTCTTTCCTCCGTCCACTCTCTCTGGGCCTGAGCCACCACCATCCCAGGCCTCCAGGAATCCCACTAAGGGCCGGATACAGTAGAGATTGCTGTGTTTGATCCACAGGAAGTGGACCCGGCCATGGCTCAGCAGTGGGGCCAGGGCACCCTCTTCCTCCCGCTGCATGAGCAGAGGCATGAAGTGCTCGATCTCACTCATGGCCACATCGCCCTTGTAGTTGCGGCTGATCAGGGGCTAAGGGTGAGCAGAGAAGTCGCGGTCACCACGGGGATCTGGGCCCCTTCATCCAGGGGCATCAGAGAGAGTGCCTGGTTCTGACTCTACTTCCTGGCTGCCAGGCAGGGGCAAGACTCTGCTGCTCTGTGCCTCAGTTTCCTCCTCTGTAAAATGGGAGCAAGATAACAACAGCAAACGTGTCCAGAGTCCTCAGTGCGGACCAGCCATCTCCTCCTACAGACCGGACGTTTGCTGACTGATTTGCATCTCACTGCAGTCTGTGGGGCAGGCAGCATCACCATCTTCATGTGTCTTCATCTGAAGGATGGAGCCCCCCAAGGTGTGAACCATATCTCTTAACAGGTGGGGAAACCGGGAATGGAACCAAGACACATGGGTTCCAGCATTCCAGCTCCTGCCCAAGGCTTCACAGGCACCAAACTGGTGAGGTGGGGACAACAGAAGGGAAGGGAAGGGTAGGTAGAAAGGAAGGAAGGAGGCAAAGAAAAGAGAAAGATTCTAGAAAGAAAGAGAGAAATACCCTTATAGGTGCTGCTCGTCAGTCAGTAAGCACTTGATACCAACAGTCCCTACTTCCTGAGCTGGTGTAGTCCAAGGTTGAGAACCCCCAGGGGGCAGAGCTGGTCCTCAAACACCTTACTTTCACCATCACAGTTTTTATGGATATGAAATGCCACGGCGAATGAGAGGGGGCTTCGAAAAAGGGACAAGGCAGCCCCAAACGGGAATGAGGGTCTCCTGCCCCTGTCTTCCCCCAAATATGAATCGTGTGGATGATTGAGACGGTGATAGAAAGAATTTCAACGAACTGAACATCTCGTGTTTGCAGCTGGGTTCTTGTGCTAAGTAGTTTACTCTCATCCAGCTGTATTCATTCTTATTGGGTGGGGACCTCTGTTATTCCCATTTTTGCGGACAGGGAGCCTGAGGCCCAGGGAGGCAAAGCCCCCGGCCCGCGGCACGCGGCTGGGAAACAGTGGAGGTGGGATTCCACCCGGGACTTCCAGCGATTGGGGGAGGGGTGTTCCCACGCTCCCAGAGCTTTCTGGAGCCTCCCTGCCCGCGAGGAGGGGCCGCCCCTGGGACCAGGGGAGCGCAGCCTCACCTGTCCTTTCCCACCCCCATCCCCCGCGCCCGGCCCACCTTGCCCTTGACGTCGAGGATGAAGACAGCCGAGGCGGACATGGTGGCAACCGGCGGACCCGGGAGGCGGGGAGGGAGCGCCGGGAGGCGACGGCGGCGCCGCTTCCTCCTTCCTGCGGAAGCGGCCCCGCGCAGGTGAGCGCCCAGGTGAGAGCGTCTTAAAGGGGAGGCCTCCAGGTGAGCGGCGCTGTTGGCCGACGCGGAGACTGCTGCAGGGCGGGGCCTCGGAGGGGACAGCTGCCCCGCCTCACTTTCCGTCTGCACCCTGGAGAGCTGATGGGAGGAGTCTCCAGACCAACCAACCATCCCTTCGTCCACCCAGCCACCCGCTCACTCCCCCCACCCCCGACCCATGCATCTCCCCACCCACTCATCCTTCTCCATCCGTCCACCCATTCAAACATTTCATCTTGTTTCTCTTCAGTCTCTCCCACAGGCACACCTGGCCCAATGGAGGAGAGATTTTGTCCTGTTTTTGTCTGTGTCCCCAGTGCCCCACACTGGGTACTCGATAATATCTGTCCAGCTCTGTGGAGAGGGGAGAAAAAAAAATGCATTTGTGCAAATCGTTAATGCATTCATTCATTCATTCATTCATACAATAACTATTTACTAATTAATTTTTCTTCCCTTAGATATTTACTGACTAGTACATTCTTTCACCGAGGAACTCTGGGTAGAACTCGGAGCAGAACATATGTAACCGCTTTTATTATTATTCCTAATGTACTCTTAGTTGTTCCAGTAAAGTATTTATAAACTCCTATTATGTGACACTAAGATGTTGATAGACTGTTGAAAAGATCAATGGTCATTATTATTGGGGCTGTATTATAAAGTTATTCACGCAACAAGCATTTATTGAGCACCTTCTGTGTACTGCACTGAACACATGGAGGCTGGTAATGCTGCTGTTGCTACTGATTCATGCATGCAGTGAGTGAATATTTATCAAGCAGCCCTGTACCACTATGGATGGCAAACAGATCAAGCCCTGTCACTGCTCTCTGCAAGGGGGGTGAGAGCAGTGACACAACGTAAAAACCAAAAGACAAGATGACCTTTGATCATGACCAGAGATCATCTTGACTGTCTCAGTCGTGATCATCTCTGATCAAGAAGGCAAGGGAAGAGCACCTGGGTGGTTCAGTCCATTAAGCGTCTGCTTTCGGCTCCGGTCATGATCCCGGGTTCCTGGGATCCAGCCCCATGTTGGTTGGGGGGAGGTCCCTGTTCAGTGGGGCATCTGCTTCTCCTTCTCCCTCTGCCTGCTGCTCTGCCAACTTGGGCGTCCTCTCTCTCTCTGTCGAATAAATAAATGAATAATCTTAAAAAAAAAAAAAGGTGGAGGAAGAAGAAAGCAAGTGAGCTGGTAGCAGGGTGCAGGGGGCGCTGTGAGAACAGAGAGATCAGAGAAGGGGCTGACATTTGGAAATTTCCCACCATGTCCTTAAGAGCAGGAAGAAGACAGCGGAAAGAGTCTTCAGGCAGAACCTGCATAAAGCGAGTACTAATATTGTTTTTGTTGTCTTGTTTATATGTGCTAGTGCAGCACGAGGCCTTGGGAACTGGCTGCTTGGGCTCAAGTCCGGGCTCTGCCACCAGCCAGCTGGGTGGCCTCAGGCACCTGCTCTGCCCTGCCGCACATCTCTGAAACAGGGTCAACTGCTCTTACCTCCTTAGGTTATCATGCAGATGCTTGGGTCATTACCCCCAGCACGACTCTTGGAACTGACCTGGGATGTAGCCAACACTCAGTAATGTTGTCAGTATTATTTGCTATCATTGCCATAATTATTTACCGTGAAGCAGTTGAGAATACAGATGGCAGTGGGATGCCTGGGTGGCTCAGTCTGTTAAGTGTCTGCCTCTGGCTCTGTCATGATCCCGGGGTCCTGGGTTCCAGTCCCACATCGGGCTCCCTGCTCAGCAGGGAGTCTGCTTCTCCCTTCCCCTCCTCCCGTCTCCCTGCTCCTGCTCTCTCTCTCTCTCCCCCTCAAATAAATAATTAAAAAAAAAAGAAAAGAAAAAAGACACAGGCAGACACTCATCCTTCCTTACTCCTGCAAACTCAGCCCCACAACTTTATCAGCCTCTGGGGGTGTGGTGGGTGTCCCCAGAGGGGACTCGAGGGAGGGAGGCAAGGACAGCAGCTGCTGCTATCAGAACTACCCACTCCTCTCCCAACGGGCCTCTAACTCGGATGATATCAAAGCAACGGCTCCCCAGCCTAACCGTGCACTTGATCACAGGAACGGCTCTCCTGCTACATCGGTCTTCTGTGATTTTCTTTTTATTTATTTTATTTACTTGTTTGTTTGTTTTTGCTCGTTGACTCTGGTCTTCTCATCTTTGCTTTCCTGATAAATCAGGACCCGAGGGGGAAGACCTTCTATGTCTTCTTCCATTGGAGGAAGCAGAGGCCCAGAGAGGTCAAGCCTCTCGCCCAGGGCTACACATCTGTGAGGCAGTTGGGCCAGAACTTGCACTAGAGTCCTGAAGGTCAAGCACTTAATCCCCACCCACTCCCAACAGCATAGCCAGGTACCAGTATTCCTATTACTAACAATACCTCACGCCCGCCTGTGGGGCACTCACCATACCCAAGCCCTGCCCTAAATGTCTCCCCTGTGGGAATCCTTCTAGAAACAATGCCCGAGTGAGGGAGGCCTGTTATCTCCGTTTGACAGATAGCATTGCCAAGGGGAGGAGAGCCACGGACTGACGTGGACACAGTCACTCAGTGACAAAGTCACTCAGTCAGCAGTGGTGGAACAGAATTTCCAGCCCCGCACAGTCCAAGGTTTTATGTTGTCTTTGCTCAAAAGAGGGCGATTGCCGCCACTCTCCTTCCCACCTGCCCCCTGCTCAGAAGGTGACTCAGGGGGATGGCAAAGGCTGCCGGGCCCTTGCCCCAGCCCACAATCACTGAGCCTTCTAGGTCCCTGAGACCTTTTTTTTTTTTTTTTTTAAAGATTTTATTTGACAGACAGAGATCGCAAGTAGGCAGAGAGGCAGGCAGAGAGAGAGGAAGGGAAAGCAGGTGCACCACTGAGCTGAGAGCTCGATCCCAGGACCCCGGGATCCTGACCCCAGCGGAAGGCAGAGGCTTTCTTTAACCTCCTGAGCCACCCAGGTGCCCCTCCCCCGAGATTTTTTTTTTTTTAAGATTTTATTTATTTATTTGACAGAGAGAAATTACAAGTACACTGAGAGGCAGGCAGAGAGAGAGAGAGAAGGAAGCAGGCTCCCTGCTGAGCAGAGAGCACGATGTGGGACTCGATCCCAGGACCCTGAGATCATGACCTGAGCCGAAGGCAGCGGCTTAACCCACTGAGCCACCCAGGCGCCCCCCGAGATGTTTTTTCAGGCAGTAAATAGAACCCAAAAGTCCGGGCCCAGAAGCCCTGGAATCTGAAACTTAAAAGGTCTGTTTGGCTGTAAAATGCACGAACCCGAAAGCTTCAGTGGGGACAGAGAACAGAGTAGCTCTGTGTGCCCCAGGGCCCCGCCTCCGCTGTCCCCAGGGGCTGTGGCCTTGCCCCAGTTCCTCCGAGAGGCCTAGAGCCCGCCCCAGCCTCCCCTCTGGGACTCTGCCACTCGGCCCCTCCGCACCCCCTTCAGTCCCGGCTCCACGTTACTCAAGGGCGTGGTCTGAAACTTGACCCTCCCTCCCTCTTCTATCCCCCGCGGCTCCCAGCGCCTCTGCGCGGCTGAGGCCGGTACAGTGAGAAACAGCCCTGGCTGACCTCTCTCCCGAGCTGCCGCTGCTTGAACCCACTGCCCCAGACACCCTGACTTCCTAAATTTCAGTTCCTCTCTCTCTTTCTCTCATTCCTCCGGCACCTAACCACACAGCACAAAATTGCCTGCTCCTCTTGGCTTTTTTTAGGCTTTTTCTCAAGCCGAGATAACGTCTCCTCTTCAGGAAGCCTTCTCTGATCTGTCAGCCCGAGTCTAGGTCACGTCCCTCCTCTGGGCTCTCTCCACTGTTCCATCCTTCCCTGTCACAGCTGTGTTGCACCGTTTTTTAAAAATCTATTTTTTTTTTAAACTTTAGCTACCTAACATAAACTTGATCGTTTTATCCATTTCAAGGGTACAATGCAGAGACATGAACACATTCACAGCATTGTGCTGCCCTGAACCGCCATCCTTCTCCAGAACTCTTTTCATCTCAAAAAACTGAAACTCTGGGCCATTAAAACCCTAAGTTCCCCTCCCATTCCTCCTCCCCAGCCCCTGGCACCCACCATCTACTTGCTGTGTCCCTGAATTTATTCCCCTAGGGAGTTCATAGCAGTGGAATCAGACAGCATTTATCCTTTGATGACCAGCCTGATAAACCCAATTTTTAAAATATATTTTAATTGTACGATTTTTAAAATTGAAGTGTCATTGACAATGTTATATTGGCTTCCGGCACACAACACAGACAATCAGCAATTCTGTATCTTATGCGGTAAGTGTGGCATTGCCATCTGTCACCATCTAATGTCATTACGATCCTATTGACTGTGTATTTCCTGGTCGGTCCTTTTTAATCCCTGTGACGTAGGTGTTCTATAACTGGAAGTTTGTACCCCCTAACCCCCTTCCCTTAAGTCTCTCATGTACCCACTCTTCCCTCTCTGGCCATTACCCATTTTTTTTTTTAAAGATTTTATTTATTTATTTGACAGAGAGAGATCACAAGTAGGCAGAGAGGCAGGCAGAGAGAGAGAGGAGGAAGCAGGCTCCCCGCCGAGCAGAGAGCCCGATGCGGGACTCGATCCCAGGACCCTGAGATCATGACCTGAGCCGAAGGCAGTGGCTTAACCCACTGAGCCACCCAGGTGCCCCATTACCCATTTTCTATATTTATCATCCTGTTCCGATTTTTTTGTTTGTTTGTGCCTTTGTTGAGATGCCACATGGAAGTGAGATCACATGGTATTTGCCTTTCTCTGACTGATTTCCCTTAGCATAATACCCTCTAGGTCTGTGCATGCTGTCAAGAATGGCAAGATTTTATTCTTTTTATGGCTGAGTAACATTCCATCAAATATGGATGCCACCATCTTGATCTAGTCAACTGTCAATGGGTTCTTTGGTTGCTTCCATACCTTAACTGCTGTAAGCATTTTATTTTATTTTTCCAATTTTTTAAGATTATTTCTTTATTTGACAGAGAGACACGGTGAGCGAGGGAACACAAGCAGGAGGAGTGGGAGAGGGAGAAGCAGGCTGCTCCCTGCTGAGCAGGGAGCCCCATGTGGGACTCGATCTTCGGACCCAGGGATCATGACCTGAGCCGAAGGCAGACGCTTAATGACTGAGCCACCCAGGTGCCCCTATTTTTAATTTTTTGAAGACCCTCTGTACTATTTTCTGTAGTGGCTACACCAATTCACTTTCCCACCAACAGTGCAAGAGGGTTCCTTTTCCTCCACGTTAAATCTATTTCTTTTCTTTCTCTCTTTTTTTTAAAAAGATTTTTATTTATGTATTTGACAGAGAGATAGAGAGCACAAGTAGGCAGAGGGAGAAGGAGAAGCAGGCTTCCTGCTGAGCAAGGAGCCTGACATGGGGCTTGATCCTGGGCCAGGCACCCCTAAATCTATTTTTTAATAGAATTTTGATTACCCTCATGAATATTTTCTCCTATTAAAGAGAGAAAGGGACACCTGTATGGCCCAGTCGGTTAACCATCTGCTCTCAGCTCAGGTCAGGATACTGGGATCCTGGGATGGAGTCCTGCATCAGGCTCCTTCCTCAGCAGGGAGCCTGCTTCTCCCTCTCCTGCTGCTCGCCCTGCTTGTGCACTTTCTCTTTCTCTCTCTCTCTGACCAATAAATAAATGTTTTAAAAGATTTAATTTATTTGTGTGAGAGAGAGAGCATGAGAGGGGAGAAGGTCAGAGGGAGAAGCAAACGCCCTGCTGAGCAGGGAGCCTGATGTGGGGCTCAATCCCAGGACTCCAGGATCATGACCAGAGCTGAAGGCAGTCGCTTAATCAACTGAGCCACCCAGGCACCCTAAATAAAATCTTAAAAAAATAAAAAAATAAATAAAATATTAAAAAGAGAGAGAGGGAAGGAAAGAGA